>NC_133449.1:36815055-36970055 GCF_048565385.1 Saimiri boliviensis
TGAGCCGAGATTGCACCACTGCACTGCATCCAGGGAGACAAAGCAAGACCTAGTCTTTAAAAAAAAAAAAAAAAAAAAAAAAAAAAAAAAAGGCCAGGCTCCGTGGCTCATGCCTGTAATCCTAGCACTTTGGGAGGCCAAGGCAGGTGGATTGCCTGAGCTCAGGAGTTTGGGACCAGCCTGGGCAACACGGTGAAACCCCATCTCTACTAAAATACAAAAAATATGCTGGGCATGGTGGTGGGTGCCTGTAGTTCTAACTACTGGGGAGGCTGAGGCAGGAGAATTACTTGAACCCGGGAGGCAGAGGTTGCAGTAAGCAGAGATCGGGCCACTGCACTCCAGCCTGGGCAGCAGAGCGAGACTCCGTCTCCAATCAATCAATCAATCAATCAATTAAAAAAAATAAGGACCGGGCGTGGTGGCGCACCTGTAATCCGAGCTATCAGGAGGTTGAGGCAGAGAATTGCTTTGAACCTGGGAGGTGGAGATTGCAGTGAGCCAAGATCACACCACTGCACTCCAGCCTGGGAGACAGCAAGACTCCATCTCAAAAAATAAAAATAAATAAATAAATAAAAATAACCCCAAGTGAGCCATCTGTACTGAGCATGACTTGACTTATTTTGTCAGTCATGTACAGCACTGTAGTGAATGGAGCAAAACAACCCTCCCTTCTCACCACTCAGCTGCCTCTTGGTTATATATGAATTCCTTTGTAACTTTGTTTATTTCTTTTAAATAAGAATCATAAAGTTTTAAACTTTTGGTTCCCAGGGTGATCACATTATCAAAATGAGGGAATTTGGGGTGGTGGTGGGGAGGGCCACATGGTAATATTAGCAGGATAATCCTACAAAAGGAAGGTTATTTGATTACTCCCACCCTCAGGCATTGAAAAGGGGTCAGAAGCGAATGGAGTAAAACACCTGACAGCAGGGAGCTGGGACTGAGGACAAAAGAGCACACAGAGGACAATAGAAAAGTCTGAGATTAAAAACAAGTGGTTCTCTTCTGGACTTTGAGGTTATAAGGAGGCAGACTAAAAACCTGGGTTTACATTAATTTATTCAGTAAGAGTCATACATTCTATTTTCTTAGCTTGATGTCTTTTACTTTAATTTGAAAAAAAATGACACATTCTTTTTCTTGATTAACTTTTAAAGGAAGAGAATCAAGATCTAATGAGTTTGTAGTTTTGCCACTTACTGGTTCATCACTGAATCAGTTTCCACCCCCTGCCCCCATTTGTATAAAAATTACTGAGAATGCCTTCTAAAGGGCAGATTACTGGGGTACCAATCCTAGATTTGCTGAATCAGAATCTGGAGACTGGGAAGTGGATAACTGCAGGCTGAGGCTCAGGAATGTGCATTTTAAACAAGCCTCTTGGATAGTGCATTGAAAGTTTTAAGACCTGTTACAGGCTGGGCATGGTGGCTCACAACTGTAATCCCAGCACTTTGGGAGGCTGAGGTGGGTGGATTGCTCGAGTTCAGGGGTTCGAGACCAATCTGGGCAACGTGGTGAGACCGTGTGTCTACTAAAAATACAAAAAAAAAAAAATATATAGTCAGGCGTGGTGGTGTGTGCCAGTGGTTTCAGCTACTCAGGATGCTGAGGTGGGAGGATTGTTTGAGGTTGGCAGAGGTTGCAGTGAGCTGAGATCGTGCCACTGGACTCCAAATGCTTGAACTATGGCACATAGTTTAGTATGAGGTATTGTTAGTATATGTTGTGTTATATTAGTATATATACTATGTACAGTATACATACTTATATATGCTATATAATATACATATTACTATATATATGTATATATTGGTGTATGTTATAGTAATAACAGAACTCCAGCCATAGAAAGTGTAGAACCATTTCAGAAAAATCTTACTTTTGTAGGGCACTTTACAAAGAGCTGTTTACATATTGTATTCATTTAGATGATTTCTTAATTCTCAGTGCAGCTAAAAAATTGATTTAACCTATCTTCCCCATTCTGTTTTCCTCCAATTAAAAAATTTTAGTTCCATAAATTGTTCTTTTTACAATGTTTTCTTGAATTTTATCTCTTTCCTGCGCTTTATGCAGTTTTGTCCTGTTCATCATGCTCCTCAGGCATGGAGCTTGAAAACTAGGTATGTTGGATGTCTAAACCAAAAAAGTATACCATAATATTGGGGTCTTATTCCCATATAGATAAGCCATTCAAACTGTGGGAATGAATTTGAGTTATTAGGGAAATGGTAATAGTTTACATATGCTTATTTAAGTTTACACGTATTTGTTGTTAAAATTAGGATGGCCCGTACTATGGAACCACTAGCAAAGAAGATCTTCAAAGGAGTTGTGGTAGCCGAACTTTTAGGCTTTTTTGGAGCATATTTTTTGTTTAAAAAGATGCACGGAAGCCAAGGTAATTATAATTCAGAAGTTAATGCTTTCTAAAGAGGTATAATTTGCTAATCCATTTTGTGTATTAAATGGCAATGACATTTTTAGAGAAATTGCTTCTTCAGATTTAAGCCATATTAGACATTTTTATAGGCAGAACAGGAATCAAAGTATTCATTATTGCAGCTTAGATGATTCTCCCTTCTCCCTTAAAAATGTTTGTAGACTAAGGAAAAAACTTCTTATCTCCATGAGTTTTACTGTTGGGGAGGGTAGAGCAAGTGTCCTTGGTCTGCTTAGTTTGGGAGCACAGATGGAGGAACTTAACCTGTCCATTACACTTCATTGTAGGCTTTTGTTT
The DNA here is from genome assembly GCF_048565385.1 of Saimiri boliviensis. NCBI lineage: Eukaryota > Metazoa > Chordata > Mammalia > Primates > Cebidae > Saimiri > Saimiri boliviensis. The sequence goes on from NC_133449.1 coordinate 36,817,808, forward strand.
TCTTCCTGGGCATCAACAGTGGGCACTAAAAGACTTTCACATGCTATGGCTGAAAGTGCTTTAACATTTTTTGGGGGGGAAATTTTATATTAGAGCCCTCAACTTTTTAAATTAGGAAGTGATTTTTCTCTAAAACAGGGCACAGTCCTAGGATGATAGCCATCTTTGAAACTTGTCAGTCTTCCTCAGCATACTTTGTTGGAACACTCTACCAAGATGCTAATGGATATTCACAAAATCTCTTTTCTTTTAAACTCGAAGGAAGGGCATAAAGAAAACATCCCAAAAGTATTTAAAAGCAAATTAAAATCTGGGATCAATTTTAAAAACTGGTTATCGCTGGATGTGGTGGCTCTCACACTTCAGTTCCAGCACTTTGGTAGGCCAAAGTGGGAGGATTGCTGGAGCCTAGTCTGGGTAACATAGCAAGAACCTGTATCTTAAAAAAACAAAACGAAACAAAACAAAAAACCTGGGCGTGGTGGTATGTTCCTGTAGTCCCAACTACTTGGGAGGTTGAGGCAGGAGGCTCCCTTCAGCCCTGTCCCAGCTACTTAAACTTGGCTGAGGTAGGAGGCTCGCTTGAGCCCAGCCCAGGGTTACATCTAGGCTGTGGAGGGCTGTGATTGTGTCATTGTTCTGCAGCCTGGGCAACAGAGAGAGATCTTGTTTCAAAAAGACAAAAACAAAACATAAAACCAAAACTAGTTATTAAAAACAAAACAAAACAAAACTGGCCAGGCACAGTGGCTCATGCCTATAATCCCAGCACTTTGGGAGGCCGAGGTAGGCGGATCATGACATGTCAAGAGTTTGAGACCAGCCTGGCCAATATGGTGAAACCTCTCTACTAAGAATACAAAAATTAGCTGGGCGTGGTGGCATGTGCCTGTAATCCCAGCTACTCAGGAGGCAGAGGCAGGAGAATCACTTGAACCCGGGAGGCTGAGGTTGCAGTGAGCCAAGATTGCACCACTGCACTTCAGCCTGGGCAACAGAACAAGTCTCTTGGCAAAACAAACAAAACTAAAACAAAAACTCGTTCTGATCTTATTTGTAATTTCTTATAGAGGTAAAATAACATCCATAAAAATAATTCTAGGCCTTCATGGAGAAACATATTGTTGAAAAAAAAAATTCATAAATTTACATAGGGAGCTACACATTCACACTCAAAATCTGCTTTCAGGTACCATTTAAAAATAAACATTGGGGCCGGGTGTGGTGGCTCACGCCTGTAATCCCAGCACTTTGGGAGGCCGAGGCGGGCAGATTACCTGGGGTTAGGAGTTCAAGACCAGCTTGACCAACAAGAAGAAACCTCATCTCTACTAAAAACACAAAGTTATCTGGGCATGGTGGTGCGTGCTTGTAATACCAGCTATTCGGGAGACTGAAGCAGGAGAATCGCTAGAACCTGGGAGGTGGGGGTTGCCGTGAGCTGAGATCGCTGCATTGCACTCCAGCCTGGGCAACAAGAGCAAAACTCCGTCTCAAAAAAAAAAAAAAAAAAAAATTACATTGGATATATAGGTGAAAACTTAAAAACTCTAAGGCTATCATGTTAAGGCAAGTGCAGCCTAGATCTTATCCAAAAGGAGATAGTTTCTGGATTACCGGAAGGACCTTTAAACAAATTCTAATCTATATGGTTCCCATCACATGGACCCTAAAGCTAGCATTCAGTTGTGGCTGTATTAATGTAATGAATTTGTTTGAATCTAATTTTAAGACATCCTATTTTTCCCCCATCAGATTTTAGGCAAACAATGAATGAGAAATTTCCCTTCATCTTGAAAGGTATGTTTTTCCTTAAGTAAAAGTAAGTATAAAACGACTTTTTCAGGTAACCTATAAATTAAGTAGTAATTAATTTCTTTACAAGGAACTAAGAATTAAATGACTTTATTTTGTGGTAAGTCAATTTCTAACAATACTATTCACATCTATTTTAGTTCTGAGACTAGAGTACATTTTCATCTATTCTAGTGAGAAGAGAATTAGGTAATGGGCTGGATTCTGAATTCTAGTGGTTAAGAATGTAAACTCTGGAACCATTCATGTATGAGGTGATAGAATCAAACCACAGTTTAAACCTTTGGTTTTAAAAGATCAGTTTCATCTCAGGTTTGCTAACTTCTTGGAGCTGTCTCTTTCTCTGTCAAGTAGATAATGACTGAACAAGATGACACAGTTATACTAAATAGTGCTCATTACAATGATTAGAGATGCCAGGGCTTATATGTCAAGTCTGTAATCCTGTCCTCTTTTTCATTTTGTTATGTAGCAATGTTTCCATTTTTTTCAAGAAGTTTAACAATATTTCCACATTACTTTATAAATGACAGCTATTTTTATTTACAGTTTATTATAAATCCACTGAGATGTCTGGAATGTATGGAATCAGAGAGCTAGATGAAAAAAAATGGTTGGAGAGCAAAAATTAGATGTAAGTAAAATTTTAATTTGTAATTTATATTAATAACTCATTTCCTTTGCTTTTTAGTTTTTTGAGTGGTTTTAATCCTCTTATTTTTAAAATTTTTCTTTTTCTTGATGATACTTTTTACATCTCTGTTGTGTAGCCAGTCATCACGTTCGGCCTCCCATCTAAGCTGTTTGAGACCTTTGGGAGAAGAAGAAAAGATGAGTGTACTATCCCACTTGGCGGTCCCACAGAACATGCTGCTGAATCACAAGAACTGCTAGCCTGCCTTGGCCAGCAGTTTCCCACCCTCTATACAAATTCACTGCTTCTTGTTTGTTGCTTTTCTTCTTATATTTATTGTCAAAGATTAATGTTTCAATAAGAAATGACTAAGGAATGAAAAGAAACAAATGTTCTAAAGATTTTCTTTCCCCAAGAACTTTTACTGGTGAAATAAAAACCAGTAACAATAAATATCAGAGATAATTAAAATGTCTATAAACGTGTAAAGTTACTTAGCAAATTCATGCTATATAAAAATGGCCTACCTCCCTAAAAAAAAGTAATTTTTGTAGTCTGCAGGTTTTTTTTTTCTTTTTTTGCTGTAGTATAAATACTTTTTAATCTCATATTCTCTCTGAGAGAAGAAAAAGCCATTCTTTCCAGGTTGTAAAGTACCATGAAAAGGTCTTTCAAAAACATTCCTATCAGCCAGGCATGGTGGTTCATGCCTGTAATCCCAGCACTTTCGGAGGCTGAGGTGGGCGGGTCACTTGAGTTTGAGATCAGTCTGGTCAACATGGTGAAACCCCTTCTCTACTAAAAATACAAAAAGTAGCTGGACATGGTGGTGTATGCCTGTACTCCCAGCTACTTGGGAGCTAAGGGAGGAGAACTGCTTGAACCTGGGAGGCAGAGGTTGCCATGAGCTGAGATCATGCCACTGCACTCTAGCCTGGGTGACAGAGCAAGACTTTGTCTCAAATAAAATAAAATAAAATAAAATAAATCTATCTTCTGATGTCCTAAGCCAAAGCTGTTTTAAAAATGCCAATAAAAAAATTTAAGTTACTTACTTGCATTATCTTTGTTAGCCATGGCATTCATGCCAATGTTATCAAACTTGGATCCCATATTTTCATCCAATAGATGGCCAAACTTAAAAAAGAAAGATAAATTTATTAGCAAACTAAAAATAATGTAGAATAGCTAGCTTAAAACAGTGTATTAGCCTTACCTCTTCAGCAGATACAAATAGGCTGGAATCTCTGAAGTTTCTTTTCTTTTTTCTAGGCCCTAAAATAAATTGTAAGTCTACATTATTGAATTACAAATCCAATGATTTTAGAAAAATACAATGCAACATGATTTTATTTTAAAAATTATACTTGGGTAAAAATACAATCGCAATAATCTGATAGCACCATTAGGTAGCTGGCATTTAAATAAATATAATTCAAGAGTTAGTATATCGCAGGCGTCCCCAAACTATGGCCCACGGGCCGCATGCGGCCCCCTGAGGCCATTTCTCCGGACCCCCTGCCGCAATTCAGGAAGAGGCACCTCTTTCATTGGTGGTCAGTGAGAGGAGCACAGTATGTGGCGGCCCTCCAACGGTCTGAGGGACAGCGAACTGGCCCCCTGTGTAAAAAGTTTGGGGACGCCTGGTATATAGTATTTTTAAAAATTTAACATCCTAATAGAACTGTTCAGATGCCAATAGTGTCTTCTTGCTTTTCAAATACGGCCACTGATTGAAGTTTCCCATAAGGGAAATAACATCGTATCAAGGAAGAGTAAAATTTTCAAGATGACATGGATGAGTTTTGAAATATTTAGGACAAAACATAAAATTTAATTCAGGGGTCTTATTCTTTAGGTTGTAAAGAGATTGAAAGTATGTTTATTATGCTATAAATGAAGTTCTGTTTCTAACACTGAAAATAAAGTTTCTTCTTAAAAAAAACTTACCTATAGTACTGAATATATAAACTTTTCCTGAAAAGTCTCACTCTATTTTTGAAATAATTATTCAAACTGCATTTTTGATATCAATGTCTCTAGCAATACTAGAGCCACATTTAAAAAAGAGCTTTACTAGGCCAGGCATGGTGGCTCACACCTGTAATCCCGGCACTTTGGGAGGACAAGGGGGTCAGATCACAAGGTCAGGAGTTGGAGACCAGCCTGGCCAATATGGTGAAACCCCATCTTTACTAAAAATACAAAAATTAGCCAGACATAGTGGCGGGTGCCTATAGTCCCAGATACTAGGGAGGCTGAGGCAGAAATGCTTGAACTCAGGAGGTGGAGGTTGCAGTGAGCCAAAATTGTGCCACTGCACTCCACCCTGGATGACAGAGTGAGACTCTGTCTCAAAAACAAAACAAAAACAGAAAACACCTTTACTAAATAATTGCACATCATAACATCCAGCTGTTTTAAGTGTATTAATTCAATGCATTTTAGTAAATTTACAGACTTGTTCTAACCACAGTCTGATTTTAGAATATTTCCATCAACTTCAAAAGATCCCTGGTGCCATTTGTAGTCCTCTAATCCATCCTCATTCTATCTTGTTTTGATGACTTGCCTTTTCTGGCTATTTCATATAAATGGGATCATATGACATGGTTTCCCTGTATCTGGCTTTTTTATTTTGCATAACGTTTTTGAGGCTCATCCATGTTGTAGCATGTATCAGTACTCCATGCCATTTTGTGGGGTGCATAATACCCCATTGTATAGATATACCACATTTTGCTTATCAGTTAATGGACATTTGGGTTGTGACCACTTTTTGTCATTAATAGTACTATGAACAATCATATGTAAGTCTTTGTATCAGAGTAACTTTTGATAAAATAGTTTCTAAAGCATTTAATCTTCATTTTTATTAAGGTGAAATGTATGTTACTTAACTGTATAATACACATTTGCATGCATTAGGAAGGCTTTTTTTTTTGTTTTGTTTTGTTTTGTTTTGGGACGGAGTTTCGCTCTTGTTACCCAGGCTGGAGTGCAATGGCGCGATCTCGGCTCACCACAACCTCCGCCTCCTGGGTTCAGGCAATTCTTTTGCCTCAGCCTCCTGAGTAGCTGGGATTACAGGCACGTGCCACCATGCCCAGCTAATTTTTTGTATTTTTAGTAGAGACGGGGTTTCACCATGTTGACCAGGATGGTCTCAATCTCTCGACCTCGTGGATCCACCTGCCTCGGCCTCCCAAAGTGCTGGGATTACAGGCTTGAGCCACCGCGCCCGGCTTTTTTTTGTTTTTTATTCATATTGTAGTGATGTATCTGTGACCTCAATGAGTAGGCACTTCTGTACTGTACTGGTTTCTTAAAGTTTCTTTCTTTTCCCCCGCTACCTCAGTCTCAGGTGTATACTACCATGCCTGGCTAATTTTTGATTTTTTGTAGAGATGCGGTCTCACTATGTTGCTAAGGCTGATTAAAGTTTCTATAAGGTATGTTCATTCTTAAGGATATCTAACACCTGCAAATGTAGGGTGATCAATTAGTAAATTAATAAATCTGTTTAAAATTTCTTGCCTCGGCCGGGCGCGGTGACTCAAGCCTGTAATCCCAGCACTTTGGGAGGCCGAGGCGGGTGGATCACGAGGTCGAGAGATCGAGACCATCCTGGTCAACATGGTGAAACCCCATCTCTACTAAAAGTGCAAAAAATTAGCTGGGCATGGTGGCGCGTGCCTGTAATCCCAGCTACTCAGGAGGCTGAGGCAGGAGAATTGCCTGAGCCCAGGAGGCGGAGGTTGCGGTGAGCCGAGATCGCGCCATTGCACTCCAGCCTGGGTAACAAGAGTGAAACTCCGTCTCAAAAAAAAAAAAAAAAAAGGCAAAGAATAATGGTTGAGAAAAGGAAAAAGGTAACAGATGTCTGAAAAATCCAAGGCTTTTATAATTGAATGGTTTAAAAATGAATGAGCAGATATTAGCATGTGAATCTCTGGACTAGGTAAGGAAGCTCTGCATTCAAATGTGAGTGGGCACCATCCAATCTGTTGGGGCCCTGGAGAGAACAAAACAGAGAAGAGGCAAACATGTTGGTCTGCTGTGCTGGGGTGGAGATGGCAGATAGGAGACAGGACTAATGAGCAGCTCCCACATGGACGGACAGAACAGCGTGTGGAGACTCACACTGTGAACTTTTGCTCCAAGAACCACCACAGGAACATATTAGGAAAATTGGAAGAATTCAAAGACCCTTTGAAAGAAATGGCTTGCCACTACAAACTCCACAAGACAGCCAAAAAACTCTGAAAACAAAAGACAAACTCTTAGGAGCTCTATGACCTTGCCCACTACCTGAGAAACCCTGAGTACTTATCCAGGCCAAGGTAGGGCAATTCTACTACAGCGGCTGGTTGTCTCTTGAAAGTACCACCTCCTGCCTGGAGGCCAACCAACTCAAGTCATCACAGCAAATAATAACAGAACAACCCTGCACCAAAGAAGGAGAAAACAGTTAATTCCACAGCCTGCAACACCCTGACTAACCAGAGGTCCCGAGTCTCTCCACATCACAACTTCACTGCTAGCAAAACCAGCATTTAAGAAAACCACTGCACTAAACAAAACTACAACCAAGGACTCACAGAGTCCACTTTACTGCCCTGCTACCTCCACCAGAGCAGGTACTGGTATCCATGACTGGGAGACCTGAAGATGTAACAGGACTCTTTGCAGACATTCCCCAGCACCAGCGTGGAGCATGGTAGCCCTACTGGGTGGCTAGACCCAGAAGGACAATAATGATCACTGCAGTCTGGCTCTCAGGAAGCCCTGTCCCTAGGGGGAGGGGGAGAATAGCATAATAAGGGATCACCCTATGGGAAAAAAGAATCTGAACAGCAGCCCTTGAGTTCCAGATCTTTCCGATGAAACAGTCTACCCAAATGAGAAGGAACCAGAAAAGTAATTCTAGTAATGTGACAAAACAAGATTCTGTAACACCTCCGAGAGATCACACTAACTCTCCAGCAATGGATCCAAACCAGGAAGAACTCTCTGAATTGCTAGATAAAGAATTCAGGTTGATTAAGCTACTCAAGGAGGTACGAGAGAAAGGTGAAAGCCAACCTAAATTAAAACAAAACAAAACAAAACAAAACAGGATGTGGATCAAAGTCTCCAGAAAAATGAAATGCAAATCGAACAAGAATAACTTCAGAGCTTGAAGACAAGGCTTTTGAATTAACCCAACTGGACAAAGGCAAAGAAAAAGAAAAATTTTTTTTTTTTTTAAAAGAGCAAACCTCCAAGAAATTTGAGATTATGTTAAATGACCAAACATAAGAATAATTGTTGTTCCTGAGGAAGAGAAGAAACTAAAAGTTTGGAAAACTTAATTGAGGAAACTTCCCTGGTTTTGCTAGATATCTAGACATCCAAATACAAGAGGCTCAAAAAACACCTGGGAAATTCATCACCAAAAGATCATCACGTAGGCAGAGTCATCAGTTTATCTACAGTCAGGATGAAGAAAAGAATCTTGAAAGCTGTGAGGCAGAAGCATTAGGTAACCTATAAAGGAAAACCTATCAGATTAACAACAGTTTCTCAGCAGAAACTGTACAAGCCAGAGGGGATTGGGGCCGTATTTTTAGCTTCCTTAAACAAAATAATTATCAGCCAAGAATTTGGTATCTAACAAAATTAAGCTTCATAAATGAAGAAGAGATGTCTTTTTCAGACAGACAAATGCTGAGAGAATTTGCCACTACCAAGTAAGCACTGTAAGAAATGCTGAAAGGAGTTCTAAATTTTTTTTTTTTTTTTTTTTTTGAGATGGAGTCTGGCTCTGTTGCCCAGGCAGGAGTACAATGGTGTGATCTTGGCTCACTGCAACCTGTGCCTAATGAGTTCAAGTGATTTTTGTGCCTCAGCCTCCTGAGTGCCTAAAAGGGATTACAGGCACTTGCCATGATGGCTGGCCAATTTTTGTATTTTTTTAGAGATGGGGTTTTGCCATGATTGCCAGGCTAGTCTTGAATTCCTGACCTCAAGTGATGCCCGCTGGGCCTCCCAAAGTGCTGGGATTACAGGTGTGAGCCACCACACCCAGCCTAGGAATTCTAAATGTTGAAACAAAATCTTGAAGTACACCAAAATAGAACCTCCTTAAAGCATAAATCTCACAGGGCCTATAAAACAATAACACAATGAAAAACAAACAAAACAAAAAAACAAAGTATTCAAGCAATAACTAGCATGATGAATAGAACAGTACCTTACATCTCAATACTAACATTGGATGTAAATGGCCTAAATGCTCCTCTTCAAAGATACAGAATGTCAGAATGGATAAAAGTCCACCAACCAAGTATCGTTTGTGTTCAAGAGACTCAACTGACACATAAGGACTCACATAAACTTAAGGTAAAGGGGTGGAAAAAGATATTCCATGCAAATGGAAACCAAAAGCAAGCAGGAGTAGCTATTCTTATATCAGACAAAACAGACTTTAAAGCAACAATAGTTAAAAAAAGACAGAGGGACATTGTCTGTCTTTAAAACGATTAGTCCAACAAGAAATACCACAATCCTAAATATATATGCACTTACCACCAGAGCTCCCAAATTTATAAAACCATTACTACTAGACCTAAGAAATTAGATATATGGCAACACAGTAATAGTGGGAGACTTCAATACTCCACTGACTGCACTAGACAGGTCATTAAGACAAAGTCAACAAAGAAACAACAGACTTAAACTATATCCTATAACAAATGCCCTTAACAGATACCTACAGAACACTATACCCAACAATTGCAGAATATACATTCTTTTCATCAGCACATGAAACATTCTCAAGGATAGACCATATGGTAGGCCACAAAACAAGTCTCAATAAACTTAAGAAAACTAAAATTGTATCATGTACCCTCTCACATCACAGTGGAATAAAACTGGAAATTAACTTCAAAAGGAACCCTTGAGACTGCATACAAATAAATACATGGGCCGGGCGCGGTGGCTCAAGCCTGTAATCCCAGCACTTTGGGAGGCCGAGGCGGGTGGATCACGAGGTCGAGAGATCGAGACCATCCTGGTCAACATGGTGAAACCCCGTCTCTACTAAAATTACAAAAAATTAGCTGGGCATGGTGGCGCGTGCCTGTAATCCCAGCTACTCAGGAGGCTGAGGCAGGAGAATTGCCTGAGCCCAGGAGGCGGAGGTTGCGGTGAGCCGAGATCGCGCCATTGCACTCCAGCCTGGGTAACAAGAGCGAAACTCCGTCTCAAAACAAACAAACAAACAAAAAAAAAAACAAATAAATACATGGAAATTTAATAATCTGCTCTTGAATGATCTTTGCATCAACAATGAAATCAAGATGGAAATTAAAAGATTTTTTGAACTGAACAATAGTGATACAACCTATCAAAACATCTGGGATACAGCAAAAGTGGCACTACTCTTAGTAAGGTCATAGCATTAAATGTCTACATCAGAAAGTCTGAAAGAGCATAGACAATCTAAGCTCACACCTCAAGTAACTAGAGAAACAAGAACAAATCAAACCCAGCAAAAGGAAAGAAATAACAAAGACCAGAGCAGAGCTGAATAAAACTGAAACAAACACTACAAAAGATAAATGAAACTAAAAGCTGGTTCTGTGGAAAAATAAAATCGATATACCATTAGCGAGATTAACCAGAAAAAGGAGAAGAACCGAATAAGCTGAATTAGAAATGAAATGGGAGATACTACAACTGATACCAAATAAATACAAAATATCATTCAAGGCTACTATGAACACATTTATGCACACAAACTAGAAAACCTAGAGAAAAATGGATAAATTCCTGGAAATATCCAACCCTTCTTGTTTAAATCAGAAAGAAACAGAAACTCTGAACAGACCAATAACAAATAGCAAGATTGAAACAGTAATAAAAAACTGCCAAGAAAACAAAAAGTCCAGGACCAGACAGATTCACAGCTGAATTCTATCAGACACCAAAGAAGAACTGGTACCAATTCTACTGAAACTATTCCAAAAGACAGGTAAGGAGGGATTATCCTCCCTAAATCATTCAATGAAGCCAGTATCACCCTAATTCCAAAACCAGGAAATGAAATAATGAAAAAAAAAACAAACTACAGACCAATATTTCCAGATGAACAGATGGCCTAAATGCTCCTCTTAAAAGATACAGAAACAGATATGCAAACACCCTCAACAAAATACTAGCTAACCAAATCCAACAGCATATCAAAAAGATAATACACCATGATCAGGTGGGTTTCATGCCAGGGGTGCAGGCTGGTTTAACATACTCAAGTCAATAAATGTGATACACCACAGAAACAATTAAAAACAAAAATCATATGGCTATTTAAATAGACACAGAAAAAGCATCTGACAAAATCCAGCACTGAGTGTAGAAAATAATTTCCACTTAACATCTTTCTTAAAAACAACCTCCCCCACCCTGAATTTTATTAACCAAATTTAGAAGAGTTCATTTCCCAAAATGATAATGACACCTTTCACATGGACAGTGCTTTTAAAAGATATTAATTGCATTTTCTTACCTTGAAATGAGCCAGCAAAGTCAAAATCATCTGTACTTTTTCTCTTGCTTCTCTTAGTATTGACTTTGGAGTGGACTTCAAGTTCTGTTACATGAAAAAATTTGCTTTTAAGCAATTTAAAAACAATAGAACTGGAAAATATTACTCCAAGGTATGCTAAAATCTTTATTCTGAGGGTAAGGCACGATATTGCTATTCCATGTGGCTTTTGTAATTCCACCAGCATAGGCTTTGAGGACAGAGTGAGAGCAAGACTAAGAATAATTGGCATAGTCATAATATTTTATGCAAGGAGAAAATTTTCTAAATAGCTTCATTAATAAGATCAAATAATATAAAACACCTTAAACAAGCAACTTCTGCTGTGGTTCAGAGTAAGTGGAAGAATGCTGGGCAGGCAAGTGCATGCTGAAGGTATGTGAGAGGAGAGAAAGGTCAGACAACCGTCCAGAACAATTTTGGGTGTTCCCTGCTAATCTACAACAAGATAAAATATTCATCTTCATCTGTGCTGGGCTGTGATGAATACTGACGAACTTTTATAAATTGCTAGTTACGATAAAAAAAATGGCAGCATTTCAGGTCAACATGTATTGTATAGAGCTAGTTCTTGGTTAAAATTAAAGTCCAAAACTCAAAAAGCTGCTTAAAAGAAAATGCACACAACACACAATAAAAACCCTTCAAATTTCCAAATTCCAAATGAGAAGGGAAAAGGTCCTTTCTGGCTGACAGGAGTATTAATTTGAATACTGGGCTATATTAAAAACCTTCAGCAGAGAAACTAACCTAAGTCTGAGGAAGTAAGGAAGACATAGTTTATGTCTTATTTTAAAAAATGCTTACCTGGAACGCTCTCACTTTCATCATCTAACACATCCATGAACGTTCCTCCATCTTCATCAACTTCAGCAAATTCTTCATCATCCATACTTCCTAAAGAAACTTCATCTTCGTCCAGGTTATCAAGTTCATCATCACTACCTTCTGAATCTTCATCTGCTGTGTTATCCTTAGCTCCTTTTGTTCTCTTTTTTACATTGCTGGAAAAAAAAACCACAACTTGTAATAGAAAAGGAGGCAGTATTTTCTAAAAGTAGTGTTTTGCTGACTACCAGGGCACTAGGCTATGAAATGACTTAGAAGGAGAAAGCTTTGCAGACTGCTCAGAGTAAATAATAATATGCATTATAAAGGTCTAAGATGAAAATACTATAACTACTTCCCAAACTTATTTGAATACATTTCCCCCTTTATGTCACATAGTTCTGTGGTCTACTGTTCTAAGAGACAACAATTTGGGAAATGCTAGAAAAACAGGAAGGAGAAGACAGAATGTTACCCAGCAAAATCCATATCATCCTTTCCAGAGCTGAAACAGTTATCATCTTCAAATGTGTCTGCCAGAGAAGACAGAAATCGTGAGATACAACAAAGAATGACAAGCTTGACATACATCTTATATCTGAATCAATTATTCTAATAGTCATGATTCTGCTGTTTATGACAAGTAAACACCAAAACAATATAAACCTGACTGTTGCTGGTGTGTCTTACTAATGTATAGAAACATTGTTGTATGTGAAGTACTGATCTTAATTAAATCCCAAAACTAAAGAAGGAGCTGGTTAATTTTGGCTCTTTCTACAGTTCTTTTATGAAACGAGGGTGAATATCAAATAAAATGATATTTAGCAATTGTAGTCCTTTGTACTCTATTAGAACTACTTAAGTGCTCATTTTTAATAGGTGTGATACAATATGTAACATCTCATGCTTGTAATCCCAGCACTTTGGGAGGCTGAGGAGGAGTGTTCACCAGCCTGAGCAACACAGCAAGACCCATATATATTAAAACAACAGCAACAACAACGACAAAAACAAACTAGCTGGGCATTATGGCATGTACCTGTAGTCCCAGCTACCTATGGGGCTGAGGCAGGAAGATTGCCTGAGCCCACAAGGTGTACATTGCAGGGCTGCGGTGAGTCTTAAGTGTGCCACTGCACTCTGGCCTGGGAGACACAGAGACCCTGTCTCAAAACAAAAAACCAAAACCAAAACCAAAACAAACCCCAAAACAACAAAAAAGTATGTAACATGTGAAATCAGTGTAAGCCTTTCCAATTTACCATGTTTTTTGCTTAAGTCTATTAAGTTTCAATCAAAATTTCTCTAGGTTTTGTAGATTAAAGATAAAAAAGATGAAATAGTAGACTATTGCTATCAATTACTACTGATATGCTATAATACAGATTATGAATGGTAAAAAGGATTTCTATTTCACGAGATTTGGTTCTAACAATGAATATACTCAAGCAAACGTAATTTTTTTCCTATATGGACTATGCAAAGCGCAATCATATTTTTCTGGTGCAAATGTGGGTGACTTGCTGTATGTCATCAAAATATTTCTTTTGTTTTTGAGACAGGGTCTCTGTCACCTAGGCTAGAGGACAGTGTCACAATGTAGGCTCAATGCAACCTCTGCCTCCTGGGTTCAAGCGATTCTCATGCCTCTGCTTCTGAGTAGCTGAGAATACAGGTGTGCGCTACCACACCTGGCTCATTTTCTTGTATTTTTAGTAGAGACAGGGTTTCACCATGTTGGCCAGGCTGGTCTCAAACTCCTGACTAAATGATCTGGCTGCCTCGGCCTCCCAAAGTGCTGGGATTACAGGCATAAACCACGGCGCCTGGTCCCAAGTATTGCTTACTCTTCCACTGTGATTTGCATATTCTTAGCTAAATGATTTTTTAAAACTAAGGCCACTTTTCCCATTAATGTTCCATGGTCTATTAACAAATAGTAGATTATTTTACAAAGAGTCAACAAAACAAATTACCAATCAGCTTTTCAAATTCCTCATCATCCACATCTTCTATACTTTCTTCATCTTCATTCCGTTTTTGTTTCTCTTTAACAGCAACTTTTTTATAATACCTAAAATAATACTCATGTTATATATTTGACAGTTTTATTAAAGGTCTAATCTTACTATAATCAAAGCACCTATGAACAATGGGAAACTACAACTGTAAAATATTAAGTATACTCAGTTGGAAATAAATGACTGAAATTTGTATGTAATATAAAAAATAGTTTAACTCAAAAAGTAGCTGGAAACTTTTGAAATGTGAAGTGTAATTACATTTCAAAGAGTAATATTTTATCAGCCCTATTGTTATTTAGAATACAGCAAAACTTAGCCATTTACAAATATAATCAAACCCTCAAAATTATTCATTCTAAATGATTTTTAAAAAGCCTAATTAGGCCACATGTGGTGGCTCACGCCTGTAATCCCAGCACTTCGGGAGGCCGAGGTGGGCAGATTATGAGGTCAGGAGTTCGAGACTAGTCTGGCCAATATGGTGACACCCTGTCTCTACTAAGAATACAAAAATTATCTGGGCATGGTGGCATGCACCTGTAGTCCCAGCTACACAGGAGGCTGAGGCAGAAGAATTGCTTTAATGCAGGAGGCAGAGGGTGCAGTTAGCTGAGACAGTGCCACTGCACTCCAGCCTGGGCGACACAGCAAGACTCAAAAACAAAACAAAACAAAACAAAAAACCCCAAGCCAAATCAAACCTAATTAACTAGTCAACCAGATGAGATAATACGTACTTTACTACCAATAAGGCATTAGGTAATAATACTAGTTGGTTTAGGACTTATTTCTATAGCAGTGCACTGAATTTTTCTGAATCTATTCTAAGGGCCATGGTTTGGAAAAATTACCCATGAGTTATCACTATATTAAACTAAGGTAGGTTTTAAACCTACAAAGAAAACTATTATAAAAAGAAATTAAAGGCTAAATTCCAAAAAATCAAAAGCATAAAACACAATTTATATGCTAAATTATTAACAAAACTACCAAATTTACTTTAGTTTTACTAAGATATATTAAGATTAGCAAAATGACTGATTTATAAATTTCCTTAACAGACATATTCTTTGATCTTTTCAAAATATGCTGATGTTAATGAAGCATTTTATAAAATCTAAAAATTTAAATTTTAGCAGTTCCCCCAAATGAAACTATATTAAGTATAGTACCTGTGGAAAAACACTTCATCTACTGGTATTTGGCTTTCTTCTTTTGCAAGGAACTCCTTACTGTTCACTACAAAAATAAATTTAAACATTTTAACTTAATATAGCAATCCCCTTTATGTTACTCAAGCTCTTAAGACTAAATACAGCATCTCTGTAATTCTAAAATCTCAAAATTGTGTGGAAGATAGACAGAAGGGACCCTGCAGTGCAAGGGACAATCTCTGAAAAAGTCTATGTGAAGACCCAACATTTGAAACTTCACTGGCTACAGCATAAGGTACACAGCCATCAGTGAAGTTACAGTGAACAACAGTTTTCCTACTGTTCTCCAACTGTAACCAGGACCCACATTTCAAGAGAAATAAAAAACTCAGAGTTCTTTTAATAAATCATAACTTTAAACTTGTCATTTTCAGCTCAAAAAATGACAAGCTTGCCCTTAATGCATGCCATTCTGGGAATAAACACAAAGTAAAAGTAAACAGAGTTTTCCTTTATACTGAGGAAAACTAAGAAATAAGGAACTGTAAGATATTAGTTTTATCTCTTCAGAATAAAACCTTCTGACTCATCCTGAGTAAAAGGAGATTTGGCTTTTAATTCTAACTTACTAACTTCGTTTATGTCCTTTTATATCTCTGGACCTCTGTGAAGTAAGTCATTCAAAATTAAATGATCTATAAGGTCTATTTAAACCTAGTCTCTGAACAAAAGGGAGATGACTGGTATGTAAAGAAATGTCTGCTTTGAATAGAATAGCAGATTCAGATCCAGAAGATGGCTACCGAATATAGAAGTAGGTTATTAAATAAGTTTAAAACGATGCTCTTAAGAGCTTTAAGATGGTCTAATTATGAACAATAATAATTATACACATAGGGGTTGTTGATGAAGTTATGGATGATAAAATAAAATGGTTATAACTGGGTGATGGTAAGTGGGTGATTCATCATACTATTTTGTTTACTTTAGATATGTTTCAAATTTGCTATAATAAAGTTTTTAAAAAAGGCCCAGTCAGATACAGTAGATTTAAGAATACCTATTCTTGGAAAAAAAAGATGGAAAATGCTTTTGGTGCTCAGGTTTTATTCTCATAAATTAGAACAAAGAATAATACAATTTATGCATTTTTGTCTTATATTGTCTTTTCAGTTTCAACTAAGTTTTATACTTACCAGCAAGATGACGAATATCCTTAATAAAATGTTTTCTCTTCGGCTGCATCACAACACTGTCTGTGTTTTCTGAAATGTAAAATTATGACAGTATAATGTAACACCTAGTTATAAGCTCATGTTTATTATGTATTAAAAATGAAAACCAAATAATGCACCAAACAGAAGCATACCTTTGCCTTTATGGGGCTTTGGATTTCGGTATACAAATCGATCCAAAAATCTCATTAAGGTGAAATCCTGCAACGGGTCCCCTGAGTACTGAATATAGTTTCCCTGAAAAGTGGAGGGGGAATTTAAAAACTTAATTTAAATTATTCTGTGCATCCAGATAAGAAAAAAGAAGAAAAATGTTAAGTTTCTATTACATTGTACTGAAGACACAAATGTACAATAAATGACACTTCAAATATCTCTCACGCACATTTTACTTAAACACACAGATACATATACACACATATTCTAGGATGAACTGTTGATTTGATGGATAGACTAATAATATTAATAATGCTGGCCATCTAACCATTAATCAGGAACCAAACTCTGAAGTGGCAAACACAGCAAATGGGAAAGGGAGGCAATCTTTCTCCAGGAGAGGAGCTAGAATGTAATAAATAACTGCTGTGGCTTTCTAATGTCTTATTGCTTCCATTCATCTCAGAGTGGGAAAAATTATCTGCTGCTCTGTACTAAACAAGTCACTGCTCCTTTATATGAGCAGTAAAATGTGCAAGATTCTCTATGGTAGAGAAAACACTGTATGACCAATTATTGATTATCTAAAATGATATATTTTTTTCTTATCTCTCATCTTTTGCTATTTTAGACTCACCTGAAGGATGGTCTTTGCAAAAAGGGCCACAGAAGGATGAAAATGCACAGATAACTAAAAAGAAAAATGTGAATATCAGTATTTCTAAGGTTGACTCTTAATACTTATATTTATAGCTTATCTTAATATTTATAGCTTATTTAAAAAAATCTGGCTGGGTGCGGTGACTCACACCTGTAATCCAAGAACTCTGGGAGGCCCAGGCAGGCAGATCACTTGAGCCCGGAAGTTGAGACCAGCCTGGGCAATATGGTGAAATGCTATGTCTACAAAAAGTACAAAAATAGCCAGGGTGTGATGTTGCACACCAGTACCAGCTACTCAGGAGGCTAAAGTGGGAGAAGGATTGCCTGGGCCCAGGAGGCCGAGGCTGCAGAGAGCCGAGATGGTGCCACTGCACTCCAGCCTGGGTGACAGAGCGAGACTCTATCTCAACAACAAAAAGAAAATGCAAAAATTTGAAATTTAAGCCAATACATTAGAAAAGTGCTTCTCAAAACATTTTGGTCTCAGGACCATTTATACACTAAAAAACTAAAAATTTCACCAGTTTATATTTAACAGGGTTATCTATAGATAACTATGTTATAAAAATAAACATAAAGATTATAAATACCTACAGGTTCATTAAAAAAAAAACCCACTACAATATTAATAAGTAGCATGTTTATGAAAAATAATTATACTTCAGAACAAAATATGTAGTGAGTAGCATTACTTTACGGCTTTGTAAATCTCTTTAATGTCTGGCTTAACAGAGACAGTGGATTCTTTCTTCTGCTTCTGTATTCCATGTTGAAATATACATAGAAAATCTGGCTTTACATGTGTGGAAAATAGTCTTTCACATAATTGTGAATTTTATTCTTCAGTATTATACCAAAACCAAGGATTAGTTGTATTCAATTAGCTTTTGGTACTTGCTACTTAAAATTGTTTGGGCTACTTTAAATCAATTGTTTACCCACTCAAGAATTTTTAACATTTGAGTGGCACAGTGGCTCACGCCTATAATCCCAGCACTTTGGGAGGCTGAGGTAGGAGGATCACCTGAGGTCAGGAGTTCGAGACCAGCCTGGCCAACATGGCAAAACCTTGTCTGTGAGCTGGGCATGGTGACATGCTCCTGTATTGTGCCATTGCACTCCAGTCTGGGTGACAGAGCAAGGCTCTGCAAAAAAAAAAAAAAAAAAAAAAAGTTTGTAACATTGTACATTGGTTATTAGAAAAATACTATATGCAGTCCTCCCAAATGTTGGCACATTTCTTTTTACCTTATCACAAAAATCACATTGTTAGAAGCACTGACTTCATCAGTAAAGTTTTTATAAATTGAAAAACTGTCAAGGTCAAGGTTGTGGTTACAAGATTTTTAAAACTTTAATCTTTGCTTGAAAGCTTTATTTCTCAATTTTATTATTGACAACAAATACTGCCAACTGTTTTGTTTCAATCATTTTCAAGAAAATGTCTCCCAAATACCTAAGCCTGAGTAACCAGTTTGTCCATCAGTCTTTCATGTAAGGACAGCTAGATGAGCTTGCAACAACTGGTAAGCACTTGTCCTTTAGACATGTGACAACCTTCACACTTTATGTAGGCAGCAGAAGTATGTTATGCATACTTGCTATAAACGCACACAAAATACTAAAAAGACATGTACTTTAAAGTCAAGATACTAAAAACAGTAATTCTTCCTTTGTCATAATTCTTTAGTTATACCAGCTTTTTTTTAAACTGCATATATATGGCAGTGATGAATATAATGGCTACTGATGCAGCTTGGTACTGTGTCTTTATTCAGGATAAGTGGCAGCAGTTTTACCCATAATTTCTTTTACAGTATCAGTGCCACTGTCAACAGTGACAAAAACAAATAATGTAGTGGTATTACCATGAAGAGAGCTGTGACCTGGCAGACTCACTAAAAAGGTATCAGGAACTCTTAGGGACCTGGCCACACTTTTGAGAACAGCTGCATAGGAAGATAGTTACTGGCTTTACTCAAGTCACAGAAAGGTTATTAGAAATATGAATTCCTAGGCTGGGCACGGTGGCTCACGCCTGTAATCCCAGCACTTTGGGAGGCCGAGGCAAGTGGATCACGAGGTCAGGAGTTCAAGACCAGCCTGGCCAAGATGTTGAAACCCTGTCTCTACTAAAAATATAAAAATTAGCTGGGTGCAGTGGCATGCACCTGTAATCCCAGCTACTCAGGAGGCTGAGGCAAGAGAATCCCTTGAACCTGGGAGGTGGAGGTTGCAGTGAGCCGAGATTGTGCCACTGCACTCTAGCGTGGGTGACAGAGTGAGACTCTGTCTTAAAAAAAAAAAGAAATATGAATTCCTCTTATGAATTTAAAAAAGTAACTTTTTTTGCCAAAAATGTTATCATATAACTTTTCAGAGGTATCTAATGAATAAAGCAAAATTTATCCATTTTCTCAACTCTATATGCAATAACCTACCTACAAAAAACAACACTTATGACCCATGTATAACATCCTTATTTTACATGCACATTTAAGATTTTCTACAAAATGAACACCTCACACAGTATCTTAAATGTGGACTTTTAATATTTATTAACACTTATGATTATCATAAAAAAAAAACACTTCAAGGCATTATATCCACAAGGGCAAAAATATACAGCACAAATGAATTAAAAGACAATTTGAAATTATTTTACCTTTTTGAGTTCCCACAGACTTGTATTTTCAGCTCCACAGAACAATGGGTTTCTACTGAATGGATCATATTTTTTCAACTGTTTCCCACCTAGGAACAACAACAACAAAAAATGATTTCTCAAATGCTTTATTCCTAGCCCAAGAGGTCATTAAAATCACCGCCATTAATATTCTCAACAGACAGATATTTCTAATACTCTTAGTTAGCCAAGCAACTGGAGTAAAAACTCCGAGCTCCCTCAATAATTTATCTTGGTACTCGAGCTAGCATCTGCTCCTGAATAAACCAAGGAAGATGTTTACCCAACCACTGAAAGCTACCTTCAAGGCCAGGTGCATTGGCTCACGCTTGTAATCACAGCACTTTGGGAGGCTGAGGCTGGTAGATCATTTGAGTCCAGGAGTTCGAGACCAGCCTGGGCAAAATTGCGAAACCCTGTCTCTTACAAAAAATACAACAAAAAAATTAGCCAGATGTGGTGGTGTGTGCCTGTAGTCCCAGCTATTTGGGAGGCTGAGGTGGGAGGATCACGTGAGTCCAGGATGTGGGAGTTGTAGTAAACCAAGACTGTATCACTGCGATCCGGCCGGGGTAACAGAGCAAGAGCCTGACTTCAAAATAAGTAAATAAAAGCTCCCTTTAAAACTTCTTTCTTGGCCGGGCACAGTGGCTCAAGCCTGTAATCCCAGCACTTTGGGAGGCCGAGGCAGGTGGATCACAAGGTCGAGAGATCGAGACCAACCTGGTCAACATGGTGAAACTCCGTCTCTACTAAAAATACAAAAATTAGCTGGGCATGGTGGCGTGTGCCTGTAATCCCAGCTACTCAGGAGGCTGAGGCAGGAGAATTGCTTGAACCCAGGAGGCGGAGGTTGCGGTGAGCTGGTATCGCGCCATTGCACTCCAGCCTGGGTAACGAGAGTGAAACTCCGTCTCAAAACAAACAAACAAACAAACAAAACAAAACAAAACAAAAAAAACTTCTTTCTTGGCTGGGCACAATGGCTCATACCTATAATCCCAGCACTTTGGGAGGCCAAAGTAGGAAGGTTGCTTCAGTTCAAGAGTTCGAGACCATCCTAGGCAACAGAGTGAGATCTCATCTCTACAAAAAATAAAATTAGCCAGACCTGGTGGTATGAGCCTATAGTCCCAGCTACCTAGGAGGCTGAGGTGAGAGGATTGCTTGAGTTCAGGAGTTAGAGGCTGCAGTGAGCCTGGCCTGGGTGGAGTCTCCAAAGAAAACAAAACAAAAACCAAACCAAAAAACCCCAAATATCTCCCTTTCCCAAATGGTAACAAAAGGTGTCCATTTTTGGGTCAAAGAGGTCATAAACATTAAGATGGAAATAGTCTGAAGACGGTCTAAGTCTTCTGGAGCTTTAGAGTGCTCCAAATATTTGTCATTAAAGTATGCCCAGAAAAAATTTTCACTTGGAACACGTCTGACATTATCTTTATGTTTTTAAACTCAGGATTAAAAAAGTATAAAACAAAAGATTTTCAGAACATACTAGAAACTATCTTACAACACACATGCTCTTTATCTTTCTAAAGAATTACTCTCTCAGTTTAGTCTTCAGGGAAACTAATGAATTCTCCTAAAAACTTTTCAGGCAGCTATCAGACTTCTCTTTTGTACTTCACAAATTGAAATTTGGAGATGAATTAATTTGACCGTGAGTCCCAAAGCAAGTTGAAGAAATGGGTTTGGCATCACATTTCTCAAACCTCAAGGCTACAGCCTCAAATGAAGAGGCTGCCTTTCTAAGATTTCTTTTGACTCTAACATTCTATTAATATACTTTTAATTTAGTTTGGTGTGTGTACAGGAAACCACTTAAAGTTTCTATCTTGAACAGAAAGTTTTCTATCCCTAAAACATTACTTTAAGAAACTGTGGGCTGGGCACAGTGGCTCACGCCTGTAATCCCAGCACTCTGGGAGGCCGAGGAGGGCATATACCTGAGGTCAGGAGTTTGAGACCATCCTGACTAACATGGTGAAACCCCATCTCTACTGAAAATACAAAAATTAGCTGGGTGTGGTGGCACATGCCTGTAATCCCAGCTACTTGGGAGGCTGAGGCAGGAAAACAGCTTGAACCTGGGAGGCGCAGGTTTCAGTGAGCTGATACTGCGCCACTGCACTCCAGCTTGGGTGAGAGAGTGAGACTCCATCTCAAAAACCAAATAAATTAAAAAAAAAAAAAAGCGGTATAAAATTTTGTAAATAAAATAGAAATCAAAGAGAAACAAACTCCCTGGTTTAAAAATTCAAGAGAATAAATATTTTAAAAACTTACCTTTCAAATTATCAAAGTGCACCCAAGAAGCAATCTCTGGTTTTCTGGTTTCCGTGTCAGTTTCAGGAATAGTTTCTTCTGTCTCAGGTTTTTTCACCATCTCTGTTTCTTTGTCTGCATCAGTGAATTTTTCCATATCTTCATCATCGTTTGCATCAATAAAATTTTCTTCATCATCTGACTCCTAACAAAAGCATGGTTTCATAAATCTACGTAAATCAAGTGGAAATTGCAGAAAAGTCTGTGCTCCATTATGTGATGTAGAGTTTTACTTATTGCAATTCTGGTGAAACGTGAAAGTTGTAATAAAGTAAAATGATGGCCACCAATGCTATTTACAACAAGAGAGGAGGTCACATCTATATTTCTAAACATAACAGTTAAGTTTTGAGCTAAGAACCCCTGAGCCTTAGAAACTCTATTACTTGGCCGGGCGCGGTGGCTCAAGCCTGTAATCCCAGCACTTTGGGAGGCCAAGGTGGATGGATCACGAGGTCAAGAGATCGAGACCATCCTGGTCAACATGGTGAAACCCCATCTCTACTAAAAATACAAAAAATTAGCTGGGCATGGTGGCGTGTGCCTGTAATCCCAGCTACTCAGGAGGCTGAGGCAGGAGAATTGCCTCAACCCAGGAGGCGGAGGTTGCAGTGAGCCGAGATCGCGCCATTGCACTCCAGCCTGGGTAACAAGAGCGAAACTCCGTCTCAAAAAAAAAAAAAAAGAAACTCTATTACTTGAAAACAGCCCTCAAGTAAATATCTGACTTGTAAATAACCCTATGAGGTAGGTACTATTATTATTTCCATTTCATACTTAAGAAAGAAGACTTAAGAAGTCTACTAAATTTTATAATCATGATAGCTTCTAGTGTAGTACAGTTTATTCCAAGCAGAAGAGTTGAGCAACATGCCCACCTTGTAAACTGTACAGCTGGTACTAAAATCTAGGTTTGTCCTATTCCAGAACTCACACACATATGCTTCAGACAACTAGGTTATTATTTGAAGCAAAGAAAAACAAAACAAAAACAACCAATATATTTCAGTACCCACTCAACTTAAAAAGCAGTTGTAAAATATACCGGATGATCATCTAGTTGGCTTCTTAAACCTGGTTTTGCTTTAAGGATCTCAGACACAAGATATAACGCTCCACATATAAATGGTGGCATCTGCTGACAAGTAACTTGAAGTAACCTCTTCACAAAAGCCTTCACCCGGCGCAACACAATGTCAGCTTTCAGAGATTTGTAGACAAGGTTAAGAAACATAGCTTGCTTGGAACACATCATCAACCCTGGATCCAACATCTTCCTGTAAAACAAAACCAAGGTCAAATATTTATGTATAAAACCATCTCCACAACCAATGGTCACATACTAGAAATAGCTGCTAACCTCATCTTTGTTAGGGTTAACTTTGCTGCTTATTTTAGAACGAGAGACCCTGGCCTAAGAGGTAAAATAGAAGTCAATGACCAGAAAAGGAAGGATGATGATGGCACCAGGAAAAACCAACAATAACAACAACAACAACAAAACTCACAGGAATGAGAGTTTTTACTTATGTATGTGGTTTCCTTCTCTTTTCCAGTGTTTCTCTGTTTTCTACATCAACAGGGCACAGCCCTAACAGTATTTTTAGAATCCCACTAGAAAAGCTAATCTAAAACCAGACAATGAAAACTGACCCACAGAAGCAGAACATTAGGAGATCTGGGTTTTTGTCCTTGTATAACTACCTACTTGGAGAGTGATCAGAGGCACCCTCCATATAGTTTTAGTGAAGACCGCCAATGAAAACCAGAAAATTAAATTCTAAGGACTTTAGAGAATCTCTAGGTCAATGTACTAGCTGTGTAGCATCCCTTTCATACACGCTATTCTCACTGCCCAGAGTGCTTCTCCCCAACTCTTTGCATGTCCACAGTATCCAAAATAGGTTCTTCTATTAGTCTGTCTCAGTCCCATGCTTGTGTTCTTCATAGTTTCATAAACTTGGTTTCCCTGTCTTTCCCTTTTCTCCCAATGTCCAATGGAATAGAGATTATACCTGTGTTATTCACTGTTGTAACCCCAGTGCCTGGCAGTTAATACTTTCACATGACCGTTTCCAAAATACTTGAACCTATTTAGCTATTATGTGCCTGTCTCTCCGTAATGTCTCTCTACTGTAGGCTGCTCTACTCTGAACCCATGATACTTTAAAAATTCTCTATCCTAGGTGCTGAATCCTACAGATGTTCCCAACTGGTCTAGATCCCCAGATATTAGGACACCCAGAATTAACACAGTCCTCCAGATTAGCTCTATTAACACCTGGCATTATTATTTCCTTTGTTTTAAGCACTTCCATTAATTTTTCCCACTAATACTAGAGATGAAAATACTTAAGCTTGGGAAGCACCTTCCTACTGCTCTGCATACTCAGTTTCCCCCCAACTGAGAAATATCACCCTTTTGGTAATATTCTGAGATATTCTGGATTATTCAATTTTCTCTCTTTACATTTAAATTTTCCAACATTTCCATCCATTTTGCAGCTTATTTTTAGGCATACACTCGATCCCCATCAACAACAGAACCATTTGAGAAGAACTCTGAGAGAGATGTCTCTATTATTTGACGAAACATTTTCCTGAACTTTTTGATAAATCATATTTTTGCCAACCAAATCATGTTATTTCTTTTATCCCTCAATTAACTAGGGGTTTTCTTAATATAAAAAATCTTAATAAAACCAAGAGCAATAAGAAGGCATAAAGGCCCGTTAAGAAACTCCATCTGTGAGAGCTCTTGGCAAATAGTAATTTTGAAAACTTAAAAATGTATTATTCTAACAGAGATGTTAGAAAAAATGTATTCTTCTAACAGAGATGTTAGACTGTGATGTTAAACAGAAACAGAAAAATGTTTTCTAATAGACTCCAAACACTTTCCAAAAATTAAAAATTCCTATGACCCCCAAAAGTTCAAAATAATCAAACCACCCCCTTTCAAAAAAACGAAAACAAAAGCAAAACTCAAGACCCCGAAACTTCTACATTTTCAGCCTTGGAACTCTTCAAATTAATAGTGATAATATCTATTACTTCAAAGAGTTGTGGAAAGGCTTCTGAGAGTCTTTTTTAGTGAACCAGAGCAATCAGTGCTATGAAATGTCATGAACTCTAGAGCAAGTGGACCTGGATTTGCCACCTAACTAAATTATTGTAACTCACAGGCTGGAGAGCTGTTAAAGACGATTAAACTAAAGAAAGATGTATTAGTACGAGTAATAAGGATAGCAGCCAACATTTCACACAGCACTATGTGTTAGGCACTGTTAAGCAGTTAACACACATACAAAGATTACATGGGTTAACACACATAATTCCTCAACCTTCATTAAAGCCCCAGTTCTGTCATTTACAAGCTGTAGGACCTTGTGCAAGTTTCAAAATCTTCATAATAATCACGAGATAGGTGCTTTTATCTCCATTTTACAGACAAATCAACTTAGGCATGATAATATGGAATGGATTATATCTACCAATAGGTTTTTAGTGGGGATCAAGTAATTTGCCCAAAGTTACGCAGAAAACGAATGGCAGGGACTCAAACCCAGGCAGTGTGGCTTAAGTCTAAAATATTAACCACTGCTCTACACTTTCTCATAAGATACAGCTATGTAAAATTATAAAAATGAATTAGAAGGAAATATTAATTTCTTGAACACAGTTATGTTCAACTGTCTCTTGAACAGCTCCAAACTGTTTACACATGGCTGAAAATACGATGCCCCAATAGGTGAGTTGCAAAATTCAGTAAACAAAACCTTAATCTTCATGAAAATTTAAAAAACCTCTGCACTCCCCAAAACTCTCTACTTAACATACTTTCTTGTTTATCCCAAATCCCCTCTCTGATACCTCCCCCAATATGAATGTAAGCACCTCAAGGGGTGGGATTTCTATTCATTGTGCCTCCTGTGCACCTAGATCATGGCACCGTACTGCTTGTTGAATGAATTACTGTGTGAATGCATTCAACCGTGTGAAAGACAGCAGGGAAAACAAAGAACTGAGGAGAATGGGAAGAAGGAAACTGCAATTATATCTGCAATTTTATTTCTTTAATATCCCAAAAGATTTAAAACAAGTACAGCAAAAATATTAATTCTGAAATACTAGAATTTGGTGGTAGATAAAATTCTTTTGGGGATTTTTCTGTATTTTACAACTTCTCAAAATGAAAAACGTATTCAAAGCATCTACTATAATTTGTGCCCATCAGGGAAACAAAGATTAAGTGACTTACTTGAAGGTGGTGAGTAGCAAGCTGCTGAGGGGGCCTAATACCCAATTTTCTAATTCTCTCTTGCCCCACAGAAGGCATTGCTTGTGCTGTACTACATCAAGTTATACTTCACATCACATATTGAAATGGTATGTTCTTACCTGTATAATGCTGTGTAATATCGATCTGATATTGTCTGCTGAGAGTTCATTACTTGGAAAAGCAACATTAAAGCCTGCACACTGGTATTAAAATTCACAACATGCAACACTTTAAACAGTGTGTCCACCTGCTCCCTCACTTTGTCGTCACCAGTCTGGGAATAAGGGTATGCCCTATTCACACCTGTTAAAAGGGCACTAAGCATTTTTGATTCAATATCTTTTTTCTTGATACAAGTCTGAAAAAAGCAAAAGTAAATAGTTATTAATTTGTTAGCCAGTTCACTTTCTTCATGGGAGAGGGCCATCTGATTTAAAAAGCAAATTGCATAATATTGAGCTTTGGAGCTGATATTTGAGCGGAAGAGTAGCCTTTCAACTTCACCACACACAACTCCTTTCATATTGGGATGTTTACAAAGTAATATCTCTAACAGATGGGAGGCTTTTGTGGCAATTCTGTTCTGAGGATCTCCCAGTTTATTTACCACATGCACAAGAAGAGCCTTTTCTTCCTCAGGCTTGTTACAAAGCAGCTCATGAGCCACAGTAAGGGCTCGAGTTTTAGTGGTTACTAATGTATCATGACTTAAAGTTTCTAAGACCTGCACAAATTCAGCCACTAAGTGTTTCAGCTGGTGTTCAAAATACCATAATATCAGTCTTCTATCTCTTGAGTCCTTGTTGCCACTGGACAACTGTTCCAGTTTGTCAAAAGGATGCTGGCTGAAAATCCTCAGCTTCCGATTGTCTGGCAAAAGGTCTGTGATGAGCAACTCTTTGAAAGTATCCAAGGCCATGAGGCACTGCTGTTTGCTGCCCTTCTTTTTAACAAGGTTCACAAGAGTTTCTACAAACTGAAGTGTGTGAATGGCATCATCTTGAATAAGAAGAATCATGGCTGCCATCCTGTCACCTAGTGTCCCTGATGACACAATTGCCTTCATCCATGTAGAAGAGGCTCCCTTTTGACTATCTGTCTTACTTTTGAATAAGTTGATTTCATGCTCATACAGCTTCTGAGCAAGGGTTTTGTACTCAGACACAACATCCTGACGCTGGGGTTTCAAAGAATATTCATTGCTATACTCCAGATCATACCATTTGCCTCCAGGCTTAAGCAACAAAGTCTGTCTCTCAAAAAATTCAAAGATGTTCTGCTTATCTT
Organism: Saimiri boliviensis; assembly: GCF_048565385.1. NCBI lineage: Eukaryota > Metazoa > Chordata > Mammalia > Primates > Cebidae > Saimiri > Saimiri boliviensis. The sequence continues at coordinate 36,845,490 of NC_133449.1, forward strand.
TCTTTACTTTCGGTGTGGTACTGCCATTCTCATCAGAATGTGGTTCTGGCGTATTCTTATTTTTCACCTTATTAACTGATGTCCTTTGACCTTCTGCTGCATTTTTATTATTTATTTTTGGTATTTTTACTTCTTTTTTGCTGACATTTTCTTTTTTAGTTGGTTCATCGTCTTCTTCGATTAAGCAAGCTTTTGTATACTTGGCCAAATTAAGATTTTGAATAAATGCTTTCAATTCACCTTGTTGAAGATCATCAATTGCTCCTTTTTTGCCTCCATCGATCACTTCCTCATTCTCATCCAAAGTAGCCAGCATAAGGTAATCTTGCTGCATAAAAATGTAAGTTAAAAACACATTACAAATGTGAAAAATAAAACCATAAAATAATAGGAAACACAACATAATTTTTAAAATAATTTCAGAACAGGAAAAAAAATCCTTTCAAATTTGACATAAAACTCAGGGTCCACAAAGGAAAATCATTCCCTCTCTTTCTTTCACACACAGACACACACATACACACACACACACACACACTCTTTTTCATTTTGATATAGGAAAAAAGACAAATTATAAACCGAAAAAAAAAAAATACAAGCAACTCATAGCAAGACTCTGTCTCAAAAAACAAACAAACAAAATCCACCACAACAAAGTAATTGGGTTTAATGCCTTAATATAAAAGTCTCTACACATTAGTCAGTGGCAATCCAAAAGAAAAATGTGCAAAGGATACGAAAAGTACATAGAAAAAAAAAGTGTTCTTTAAAAATATGAAAAGATGCTCAACCTCACTGACATTTAGAGAAATCAACATTAAAACCACAACGAGACATTCATCTTTTAATTTATCAGATGAGCAAAGATACATTTACGAAAGGCAGTGCTGGGAAAGGGGTGGGGGAAAGGGCACTTTCATACATGGTTGATGTGAGCATAAACTGACACAACCTCCCTGGAGGACAATTTGTCAACTCCAATCACAACTATTTAATACAAGGCACACATCTGTTGACCCAGCAGCTTCATTTCTAAAAATTATTTGATTGAGACCGGGTCTCGCTCTGTTGTCCAGGCTGGAGTGCAGTGGCATGACCATGGCTGACCTGCAGCCTCAACCTCCCAGGCTGAAGTGATCCTCCAACCTCAGCCTGAAGCTGAAACTACAGGCATGTGCTACCATGCCTAGCTATTAAAATTTTTTTTTTTTCTTTGTAGAGATGAGATCTCCTTATGTTGCCCAGGCTGGTCTCAAACTCCTGGGTTCAAGCAAGGTATCCTCCTACTTCAGATTCCTAAAGTGCTGGGATTACAGGTGTGAACCAAACTCTGCCTGGACCGTTTCTACAAATTAGACTACATATATGCTTACAAAAGTGGGGAAAAATTATGTTGAAGGTTATTAACTGTAGCATTATTTAAAATAGTGAAAGACTGTCAACAATTTTTTTTTTTTGAGATGCAGTCTCGCTCTTGTTGCCCAGGCTGGATGCAGTGGCATGATCTCGACTCACTGCAACCTCCACCTCTTGGGTTCAAGTGATTCTCCTGCCTCAGCCTCTCCAGTAGCTGGGATTACAGGCATTTTTAGTAGAGATGGGGTCTTGCCATATTTGCCAGGCTGGTCTTGAACTCCTGACCTCAGGTGATCCACCCGCCTCCGCCTCCCAAAGTGCTGGGATTACAGGTGTGAGCCGATGTGCCTGACCACTGGCAACAATTTAAATATCAAAATAAATGTATGGTTAGATAAATTAAGGCGGACAAAATGATTTATGCAGCCATATCAATGACACAGAACTTTATGCACTGATACAGAAGGACCTCTAAGACGGAAAATAAAGCAAAACGTAGAGACAGGTACATATATATATATGGTACCATTTGTGTAAAAAATAACACACGCGTCTGTATATGCTTGAAACGGTATATAGTTGCCCTAGAAGATATAAAGTACACTTGTAAAAATAATTGCTTCCTATCAGGGAAATCATATGCCTAAGATAAAAGTGAAAAATCTGACTTTTCACTATATATCTTTTTAAGTTTGTATCACATGTATCATGTGTATATATTACCAATTCAAAACTAAAATATACACAAGCACGGAGCAAACTGTTTATCTGCCTATCTCTAAACAAACTCTCTACCCTGAAAGTCCAGTCTTCAAACAAAGTAATATTAAAAACAAAGTTAATTTCTGTCCCTTATCTGCTTAAAATCTTCCAGTGGTTTTGCATCAAACTCGGAGCAAAAGCCTGCCCTCTGACCCCTTGGACCTCATTTCTTACTATTTTCCCCTACCTCACTTTCCCTCAGCTACACTGGCATTTCGGCTGCTTATGGGATAGGTTAGGCACACTTCGGCCTGTCATTCATTTGCAGCTCCAACTGAATGGAATGGCACATGGCTCAGCCCTTCCTCTTCTTTAGGATTCTGCTCAAACGTCTCACTGATGTATTTCATCTCATTTAAAACTAACGCGCTCCCACTCCTTATCGTCCTTTCCTGTTTTATTTTCTTCCATAGCACTACCCCGCGTCTGCTGTACTACGTATTTAAAAGTTTGTTTACGGTTCTCTCCCTTAATTAGGATGTTCCAAAAAAGAGGGCTTCTGGAGCATATAGTGACACGGGCATGCATCCTATGAGAACAGAATTGAAAATTCCAATACCACTGGTGTTCAAAAGACTCATACCACAAGATCCAGACCAAGAAAAGCTACTCTCCGACCTGATGGAGTGATGGTTACACTACGTCAATAAAATGAGAGGATCGCCTACATCTTAAGAAAGGCCAGAGAATTCAACGTTCAATGTGAAACTTTTGTAAACAGCAGTGGAAACGGGAAGGCACCGAACACACGCTTCCGAGGCTGGGATCTGGGTCCTGGAGGCCCGCGCTTTACGCCGCGCGGAAGCAGCGGTGCAGTCAGCCTAGCGACACTCGGGACTCCCCACGCCTGATCGCCTTCCCCGAAGTCCGCGGTCGTTACCTTGGTGCCTCCGAGCCGTAACACTTCCTCCAGGGAGAACCCATTCTCGGCTTCACTAGGATCATCCTCAACCTCCTCGTCCGGATCTCCTACCGCCTCCTCGGGGCGCCAAGGCCTCTTGGCATGGAACTCCAAAGGCTTCTTGGCTGCCGCCATGACTGGCAGAGCACTCGCGCGTGGAACTCGGCTTACTTCCGCTCGGCCCGACACGTACTTCCTGCCGGGGCGTGTCTTCTCCCGGAAATAGCCTAAACTCCGGTTCCTGGCGGGGCGATCCCGCTTGTGAATCTCGGCATGAGTGTCTTGGTGCGCTCAGGTGTGGGGCCGCTGTGCGCCGTGGCGCGCGCAGGTAAGCGTCAGTCCACTGGCATCCCGGTTGCCGTGGAAATGCGTGAGGCGCCTTCCTCAGCTCCTCATTTGGGAGGGCTCGGGGGCCTACTTCCATCTTGAAGGTACCTTGGGCTGGAAAGGGCCCGGTCCAGAAGCGGTGGGGCTGCGTGGTCGTGGGCAAGTGGGGGCTTTCTCTGCGCCCTGTGGGCGTGCTAAGCATAGCCCGCGGTCTGCGATGGGGCGAGGTTAAGGGTTCACGAAGTTGCTTTGAAAACCCTAAGGCTGCTTGCGCTCGTGGATATTAAGATTTATCATGACACCTGTTTAATTTGTGCTTTTCGCAGCCATTCCCTCTATCTGGAGAGGGAAATACTTCAGCTCCGGGAATGAGCCTGCAGAAAACAACCCGGTGACGCCGATGCTGAGGCATCTTATATACAAAATAAAGTCCACTGGCCCCATCACTGTGGCCGAGTACATGAAGGAGGTGTTAACTAACCCAGCCAAGGTATGGGTCGGGTAGCCGGAAGACTAGGCCCTCTCTAGCCGATTTGCGAGGTGCGAGCCAGGAGGGAGAAGCCCGAAGGTCCTCAGCCCAGGCGGTAGGGGTGCCTGTCAGGGGAAGAGCCGTTTCTGAGGACCTGAGGACATATACTTTGTCAATTAGTTAAGGCTGGCTCAAGTCAGAGGCAGTGCCAATAAAGAGGAGAGGACACGGTCCAAGAGTGTTTAGGAGGCATAATGTAGCTTATTGGATTTATGATTCGGAAAGGATGACTTTTCTATCTTGGCTGATGGTAGGTGTTGTGGATTCATTGCTTTGGGAGAAGGGAATGCGGGAGGAGGAAGGATAGAGAGTTCAATCTGATGTATGAATTTGAAGTGTGTGGTTCTCTTAGGTGGAAATCTCCAACAGGCAACAGGAAATAGGAATTTACTGCCTGGAAAGTTGCCTGCGTTGAAATGGCCTCAGCTGGCATCGGAGACATGTGCTGGTGAGAATGCAGCCTGTGTCTTCACTGTTCTAGGATTAAGCACAATCACAGCTTTCTGAACCACGTTTCCTTGTCTGTTCTACAGACCCATTTGGTGAAAGCCTGTTGTCCTTTATTTTAGAATATTTCACCTTTTGCTGGGTTGAAATATGACCTCTGTGGAATTCTGGGGTTGATTTCGTCATTGCTGTTGGATATGGTGACGTGACTCAAGTGTCGGGGGGGTTTACCCAAGGCCAGTGTCTTTCTTTCAGTGCCGGTGGGGAGGGCTACAAGATAGGTGGCCTAGGCTAGTGTGGTGGTACGAGAAACAGAAGAGGGTGGTTTAGAAATGGACTAACAGGATTTGGCCATGGATTGAGTGATGGAACGGAGGAATCAAGACTGATTCGTAGTTTTAGCTTGAGCAATTGGGTGATGATGGTACCTTTGATTGAGATTAAGACAGACAGGACCAGGTTTGGAGGAGTATTGGGGAGAGGGCCTACAGTGGGAGCTTCATTTTATACCTGTTTTGTTAGTAATGACATTCAGGTGGAGATAGAAAGTAGACAATTGGCTGTAAGAGTCTGGTGTTCAGAAGAAAGATTGGGCAGGCATATATACATTTGCTTGTGATCAGTATGTAAGTGATATTTAAAGCCAAGGAACCAGGGAGAGTGTACGGAGAGAAAGGAAGGTTTCCCAACATTGAGACTTGGGGTAACTCTAAAATTTAAGAGGACCCTTTAATAGAAATCAGGGGTTTCATAAACCGGGATGGAAAAAATATTACACCTTTATTTTCACTAACTTTCAACTGAAATTTAGCATTTCTTCAATTATGAACATACACAGCAACCAGTAGCATCAGCAATACTTGTGACTTTGTCATTTGTGGAGATCGTTGGTATTTTCTTATCATAATACAGTGATCACAGGCATCTCAGAATATCATTGTGCTCATCCTTCAAAATTTTGTTAATTATTGGGTCTTTGGCTTGATTATGTGCTTTTTTGTTTGGTTGGTTTTTTTTTGAGACAGAGTCTCACTCTGTCACCCAGGCTGGAGTGCCGTGGTGTGATCTCAGCTCAGTGCAGCCTCCGCCTCCTGGATTCAAAGGATTCTTGTGCCTCAGGATTACGGGTATATGCTTCCACACCTGGCTAGGTTTTTTCTGTTTTCAGTAGAGATGGAGTTTTGCTTTGTTGGCCAGGCTGGTCTTGAACTCCTGGCCTTATGTGATCTGCTTGTCTTGGCTTCCCAAGGTGTGGGGATTACAGGCATGAGCCACTGTGCCCAGCCTGATTATGTTTTTTAATACACTAGTAAAGAATTACATGTATCGCATTTAAGAAAAAACATCTGATACATTTTTTCAGATATTTGTTTTGTAGTTCTATGCATTTAGAAGCACTGTGCGAAGGGCCTATAGGCTTCCCTGGACTACCGGGGTGGTTCACAATAAATAAGGGTAAATATCCCTATCATGTTTCCTTGTGAATGGAAGTAGAAAGCCTAGAAGGAGAGATGTATAGAATGAAAAAATTTTTTTTAAAGATAGGAGTGACTTGATTTTGAATGCTGAAGAGGGAAAGTTGAAGCTGGAAGAGAGAGGGGAATGATTAACAGGATCCACGGGAGTTGTATGAGGAATAGCAGTCCAGAGCACAGGTGGAGCGATTAGGTTTGGATAAGAGGAGAAGGGGAAGGCATTTCATTCTTTGAGTCCCCAGGAACAAATGGGATTAGGTGGAGGCCAGGTGGGTTTGGGAAGCTGAGGAAGTTGTATTTTATAATATTCTTTAACTCCTGAGTGAGGCTGAAGCCCGTGTCACCTGTGGTAAGGTGATAGAATAGGAGCTTTAAAAGCATAGGAAATTTTAAACACAATTCTTGAATGTTTCTTGAAGGTTAGGCATCATGCTAACACTTGGGATATGAAGATAAGTAAGGCATGATCTTCGGCAAACAGCTATACTTTGTGGTGAAGAACATAGACAAATAAGCTTAGCAAAGGTGGCACTGGATTTGGCCTTAGGTTGGAGGGCCGGAGGAGGTCAACAAGGTGGCATTTGAGCAGATTCAGAGGATGAGTATAAGACTTAGGGAGAGATGAAAAGGGAGAAGGATGAGGATTCGCAGTGGCATGGACATCTGGACAAGCAAGGCTAATTTAAAAAAACCCTTTTTCTGTAGCTATAATATTCATGTGGAAAAGTTCATAAATCACAAGTTTATAGCTCAATGAATTTTCACAAAGCAAAAGCTCTCGTGTAACCAGTACCCAAATCAAGAAACAGAACATCACCAGCAGGCAGAGCTCTTATGTGAGACAGAAAGTGTTAGAATTTGGAGAGGAGGTTGGAGGAGTCAGCGGGGTCTTACTGTGTTGCATGTGGGAGTGGGGAGGGGAGGAAGGGTGTGGAGTGCAGAGATGGACGTTACATGACTTCTGCCTGTACATTCAAGGTGTAATTGTTTTTCTACCAGTTTTGTAAAATGACTGTCACTTTGTAAAATTTGGGTAAAGACACCATGTTTCCCTTGCTTATTTAGAGGAGAGAACTTCCTTACTAAACAATTATTTCACTTTTACATTATTTAAGATTTTGGAGGGGTGTTTTAAAAAGCCTTATTTGAAAATTAACTTTTTTTCTCCGTTTTCTCTTTTTACTCAGGGTTATTATGTGCACCGTGACATGCTAGGTGAAAAAGGAGATTTCATTACTTCACCTGAAATAAGTCAGATCTTTGGGGAGGTAATATTCAATGTAAAGTATGAATGAAGCTACTACAAACATTTGAGAGCAGATAAAATTGTATTATTCTATAGACGTGTTCTACAGCTTTTTTGTGATCCATCAAAAGTTTTTATAGTAGTTTATGTACCGAGGGAATAGAGAGGCAATGGAGGGGAAGACAATGGTAGAATAATTGAAAAGTTTATACTTCACTGTAGGAAGGGAAATGGAGAGATAAGAGGGACAAAGAGAAAGAGAAGGAAAAGAGGGGGGATCATAAAGAGGATGGAAAAAGGAGAATCCGATGATACCAGAGAATGGAATAAGGAAGAGAGACGAAAGGTGAATAAAGAGGTAGAGAATGCCCTAGAAGGAAGAGAGAAAAGATAAGAAAGTGCACTGAAGAATTAGTGGAATTAAGATAAGCTCTAAAGCTCCCAATCATGATTTTGGCCATAGCTACAGTAAAAGCCTTCTTTTATTTATTTATTTATTGAGACAAGAGTTTCGCTTATATTGCCCAGGCTGGAGTGCAATGGCATGATCTTGGCTCACTGCAGCCTTCCGCCTCATGAGTTGAAGGGATTCTCCTGCCTCAGCCTCCTGAGTAGCTGGGATTACAGGCATGGTACATGTCTGGCTAATTTTGTATTTTTAGTAGAGATGGGGTTTCTCCATATTGGTCAGGCTAGTCTCGAACTCCTGACCTCAGGTGATCTGCCTGCTTCAGCCTCCCAGTGTTGGGATTACCGGACAGCCACCGTGACCGGCCAAGTCTTCCTTTAATAAATAGAATTCTAGTTGATTTCTACATAAGTACCTTCTCTGAATTTAGAAATAGGAAATAGTGTACAAGAGGAAGTAGAATGTGGGTATTGAAAAGCATTAGTTATATAAGAGCCATGCAATTGTGTAAATCATATGAATATGAAGAAATGGCATGATCACATTTCATCTGTTTATTTGCTTTCAAATATTAATACCTTTCTGCTAGTATCTCTTATCTATGTCATGGACCATTTATAGCAGAGGCTGCCTTATTTTTTCCTATTAATCTTCCTAAATGGTATATGTTATGATACAGTCCCAGGAAGTTCCTATGTCTTTTACATAGGAAATGTATGTATTAAATAACATACATATGGCTGTACACGTTTTGCTTTTTGGCATATAGTGAATATTTATGTGGAATTTTATATTGTGGTATACTTTTATACTTTATAATACTTTAATATGTGTGTTTTTTTTCCCTTGTCATAGCTACTAGGAATATGGTTCATTAGTGAATGGATGGCCACTGGAAAAAGCACAGCTTTTCAGCTGGTGGAACTGGGCCCAGGTAGGGGTACCCTCGTGGGAGATATTTTGAGGGTAGGTAATAAAAGAATGTCTTTGTCTCATATAAGTGAATTTTAGTACTTCTAAATGTGCAAACTATGCTGATTTCATTGGTTTTCAGTTCCTTGATTTCATATTTCTTAGCTAATATGTTATGTCAGAATAATGTAATCAGTCGTTACTTTCTATTGTCTGTAAGCTTAAAAAATGGAGTGGAGGGGAGAATATGAAAGCTAAAAATAGGAAACATTTAGAAGACATTATGGGAGAGTGTATTTGTTTTCTCAGGAAGGAAAGTTTTTAATTATATAAAAAGTTTAGGCTGAGCCTGGTGACTCACGCCTGTAATCCAGCACTTTGGGAGGCTGAGGTGGGCACCCTTTTTTGTTTCGTTTTGTTTGAGACAGAGTCTTGCTCTTTTAATCAGTTTGGAGTGCAGTAGTATGACTTTGGCTCACTGCAACCTGTCTCCCAGGTTCAAGCGATTCTTGTGCCTCAGCCTCCTGAGTGGCTGGGATAACAGACATGGGCCACCACACCCAGCTAATTTTTGTATTTTTAGTAGAGAAGGTGTTTTACCATGTTGGCCAGGCTGGTCTTGAACTCCTGGCCTTAAGTAGTCTGCCGGCCTCAGCCTCCCAGAGTGCTGGGATTACAGGCGTGAGCTATCACGCCCAGCCTTCTACAACCATTTTGAAAAGCTGTTGGCATGCTGGGCGCGGTGGCTCAAGCCTGTAATCACAGCACTTTGGGAGGCTGAGGCGGGTGGATCACGAGGTCAAGAGATCGGGGCCATCCTGGTCAACATGGTGAAACCCCGTCTCTACTAAAAAATACAAAAAATTAGCTGGGCATGGTGGCGTGTGCCTGTAATCCCAGCTACTCAGGAGGCTGAGGCAGGATAATTGCCTGAACCCAGGAGGCGGAGGTTGCGGTGAGCCGAGATTGCACCATTGCACTCCAGCCTGTTTAACAAGAGTGAAACCCCGTCTCAAAAAAAAAAAAAAAAAAAGAAAAGCTGTTGGCCATTATCTACTAACATCAAAGTTTCTTACATTGTATAACCCGGGAATTTTACTGCTAGTGATAAACCCTAGAGAAACTAGTGTTATGTGTACCAGGAGAGACTTACAAGAAGGATAGCAGCATTGTAATAAAATAGTGGAAAGCCGAAACAATACAAATGTCTATCAGATGGATAAATGAGTCAGTTAATTGTGGTATAGTCATACAGTGGAGTACCAAGTGCTGCAAGAATGCATGCAATCACAGCAGAATATAACAGTATTCAACATGAAACAAGATGTGTGAAAGTAGCAATTTGCAAAGGAGTTCATATGGTATGATTGTATTTATATGCAATCCAAAAAATAGTCTACATTAAACAATATATATTTAGTGATACAAATATATTTAGTAACATTTATAAAGAAAAGTCTGGGTATTATTAACTCAAGATTCAGAATTGTGGTGACTCCCAAGGGAAGAGGGAGTCCACAGGGGCTTTAGAGATAAGGCCATGTCTCATTTCTTTAACCAGATGGTGGATATTCTTTCCTGTATCATTCTTTCTATCAGTCTATGTAGTATTTTATAAAAATATTAAAAAGGAAGACAGTTGTTTGTAGTACCTGATAATTAATAGTATATATTAAACGTTTATAAAGTTTTAGTATTTTGGAACTCATTAGTCTTTTTGAATTTATTTTATATGTACCTGGCAATTCAATGTACAAAACATGGCTGGGTGTGGTGGTCTGTACCTGTAATCCCAGCACTTTAGGAGTCCGAGGCTCCAGACTCCCAAAGTTCAAGATCAGCCTGAGCAACATGGGGAAAGCCCATTTCTACCAAAAAAAAAAATTAGCCAGGCATAGTAGTATGCATCTGTGGTTCGAGCTGCTTCGGGGGGCTGAGGTGGGAGGATTGCTTGAGCCCAGGAGCTTGAGCAGCAGTGAGCTCCGATGCTCATATGCTATTATGCCTCTGAGTGACAAAGTGAGACCCTGTCTCAAAGCAAAACATACTCAATATAAATCTAAATTTCTTTTTTTTTTTTTTTTTGAGACGGAGTTTCGCTCTTGTTACCCAGGCTGGAGTGCAATGGCGCGATCTCGGCTCACTGCAACCTCTGCCTCCTGGGTTCAGGCAATTCTCCTGCCTCAGCCTCCTGAGTAGCTGGGATTACAGGCACGTGCCACCATGCCCAGCTAATTTTTTTGTATTTTTAGTAGAGACAGGGTTTCACCATGTTGACCAGGATGGTCTCGATCTCTCAACCTCGTGATCCACCCACCTCGGCCTCCCAAAGTGCTGGGATTACAGGCTTGAGCCACTGCGCCTGGCTAAATCTAAATTTCTTGATGCTTTATGGTTTTTTCTTTAAATTAGGAATTGAAGGATTTAAAAATATATAAACATATGACAAACAAGAATCTTGTTTGGCTGAAGAAAGAAAACAACACAAATTTAAATTTCTAGGGCTTTATGTTTTTCAGCAAGGTCATTTGAATATAAAATATTGAGTAAGGGCCTCAAATAATACTTTCTTGTTCAAATACTTTAAAAGTCAACTCCAGAGCCCTTAAAAGTATGAACAATGCTTTTCCAGACTGAGTCATAAGAACTCTTAAAAGCCAAAGAATTTAAAGGGATGTAAAGCAAATTGTCTAAGAAGTATTTACTAACATCAAAGTTTCTTATATTGTATGACCTGTTTTATTGTTGATCTTACCTTCTGAAAAAGTTCTCCTGGGAAGTTTTTCCATATGTATTTTGATCTCAAACTAAATTTGGAAAAGTCATCTTGTTCATATTATCAGTCTGTATGTGCATATTTATATATCAGAAGTATTAATTGGAGGCAGATCACCAGTAAAAATTACATTCAAATGAAAAATAACGTTGACGCATTTTATGCTTTTGCTATTTTTAGCCTTAAAAGATAGGTAAAATATTAGCATTTTCTTTTTTCCCTTGCATGTTTACAACAGTGAAAAAATATGTAGCTAAATAAAAATGGAATATGTGACAGACCCCCGAGTTAAGCTGTCAGGTTTCCAGTGCCATTCAGATTTGGTTCTTTGAGGTTAGAGTTCTTATCTCAAAGATGAGGTTATCTCCTAGACTTAGAGGCGTTTCAAATCAAGTCTATCTACATTTTATTTTCTTGATCTTTTTTTAGACTTCATCATCTGAATCATTATTTTTATCAGATGCCAAGTCTTTTATTTTCATTTGTTAATCATAATTTATCATTAGGAAACCAAATTGTGCATTGTTCATTTCTTTAGATTATGCTTAATAACTAATAGGTTATGATTCTTACAGACTGCTGGAGAGTGGCTTTGGTAAGGAACAAATCTCTCTGAAATATTACTTCTATTGTGACATGACTAAATCATTGATGTTAATGATTAGGAAACTTAAAACCTACTTAACACATTGTATTTTGCCCACTTTTTTTCTTCTTTTGGTATTTAGGTGTTCAGTCAACTTGGATCTGTGCTGAAAAACTGTGACATTTCAGTACATCTGGTAGAGGTGAGCCAAAAATTAAGTGAGGTTCAAGCATTGACACTGACTGAAGAGAAGATCCCATTAGAGCGAAATGCTGAATCCCCAGTGTATATGAAAGGTGTCGCTAAGTCTGGGATTCCAATTTCCTGGTATCGAGATCTGCACGATGTTCCAAAAGGTAATTCCTTTTACATGGATTAATGAAAGAATTTTGATCACAACCTTCACAGTAGTGACGGGACCATAACTTTTTACAGCAGTATAACAGATTATGAGGTACTGCTGCCAAGTTCCTTATCCATAGAGAGTAGCCTATTTTTTTTCTAGAAAAGAGCATCATAATAGAAAATAAAGTTACGTGACATTAACTAGCAGTTTATTTCATGTAGTTTTCTAGAATTCCAAACAAAAAATAAATCTTCACTGTACTTTTGTATAGCTATAGCTTTTCCCTATAGCTAGCGTAGGACTGATGACAGAGCAGTCCAAGGCAGCCAGGGCTGATGGAAGCAGTGTTAGTGGGTGGGTTCAGTTTAGTTATTGAATTTTTAAAAAATTCTTACTTGCCTAAAGACAGGCAAACTATGGGGTAAAATCCCTGCTGCGAAGCCTGATTTTATGAAATCAAATTCCCTTCCAGCTAGCAGATCTGAGTTCTAATTTCCCTCAGGCCTAGTGATGAATAAAAGATTTAACTGATATTTCAGGTATTTCCATTCTCTGGCCCCATTTATGTGTAAGATAAGAACAGTCATAATTGTTCTTTTGTATGTTCTGCAGTGTAAATTTTCCATGAAGAGGTAGATAATTCTGTGGTAGTGATGATTATGGAGGAAGGAGGCATTTTCTTTTTTATAGTTAATGTTCAAAAGAATTAATTCCTGTAAAATGTGGAAATATTAATTATTTTCCTCTTTTTAAATAGGACACAGCTTTTATCTTGCACATGAATTTTTTGATGTTCTTCCTGTGCATAAGTTTCAGGTATTGGGGGGGGAAAAGGTCATGTCTATAATTGAATACAATAGGTGTTGTGTTGCCAATATTTATGGTGTTTATTCGGTATACAAACATTACTTGTTGAGGTTATTTTTAACTGTTATTTGGAATTTTGATACACATAAATAATTGAAAAGCAAAAATGAAATATTAAAGAGAATTTTAAATTCTCCTAGGATAATTATTAAGAATTCTTAATTCTTCTAAGATGAAGTAAGGGAATTAAAGATGGTAAGATGGTAACTGGCTGTAGTGCAATGAAGGGTTTACTTGAGCAAACTTTTTTTTTTTTTTTTTTGAGGCAGTCTCGCTCTGTCACCAGGCTGGAGTGCAGTGGTGCGATCTTGGCTTACTGCAACCTCCGTGTCCTGGGTTCAAGCAGTTTTTCCTGCCTCAGCCTCAGACTACAGGCATGTGCCACCATGCCCAGCTAATTTTTGTGTTTTTAGTAGAGACAGGGTTTTACCACGTTGACCAGGATGGTCTCGATCTCTTGACCTTGTGATCTGCCCGCCTTGGCCTCCCAAAGTGCTGGGATTAGAGGCTTGAGCCACTGTGCCTGGCCTTTTTTAAATTTTATTTTTATTTTTAATTAAAAAAATTTTTTTTTAAAGAGATAGGGTATTGCTATGTTGCCCAGGCTGGTCTTGAACTCCAGTGCTCAAGTGTTCAACCTACCTCAGCGTCCCAAGGAGCTGGGTCTACAGGTGTGTGCCACTGCACCCAGCCAACTTTAGCAAATTTTAAAAAATTCTAGATTCAGATTTTTTGGGCTGGGCATGGTGGTTTATGCCTATAATCTGAGCACTTTGGGAGGCCGAGGTGGGTGAATCACTTGAGGTCAGGAATTCAAGGCCAGCCTGGCCAACATGACAAAACCTTGTGTCTACTAAAAATACAAAAATTATCTGGGCTTGGTGGCACGTGCCTGTACTCCCAGCTAGTTGGGAGGCTTAGGCAGGAGAATCGCTTGAACCCGGGAGGTGGAGGTTGCAGTGACCTGAGATTGCAACACTGCACTTCAGCCTGGGTGACAGAGTGAGACCCTGTCTCAAAAAAAATTTTTTTCTTCATTCTTTCTGTGAGTAGCTTTAAGATTTGGTGATAATGTATGTGTCCTGGTAATTTGTAAGGTGAAGAGCAGCTCTCGTGATCCTTTAGTAATTTGTTAGTAAAGCTTCTGGCTATTCCTCCTGAGTCTGTTTCCTTGTTTTGGGTACTTCGCATGCTGCTGATTTGCTTATCTTCTATGGCTTCATTTCTGTTACTGTTTATTTTGTATCTGTCAGTCTACTGTGTTAGAAGGCAATGAAGTAATGAATTTAATTTTAAATAGTGAGGGCACTGCAAATGTTGGTTACTTATGGTAAGAGGAGAAAAAGCTATTATTTTTGGTAGAAGCAATGTGGAGAACAAACTTGCAAAAATTTGTTTTAATGTGTTATTTTGTGTTTAGAAAACACCACAGGGATGGCGAGAAGTATTCATTGACATTGATCCACAGGTTTCTGATAAACTGAGGTTTGTTTTGGCACCTTCTGCCACCCCAGCAGAAGTCTTCATACAAGTAAGAATATGCTTTTTTCTTCTGAGTTTCTTTTACTGTTAACAGAATCTTCAAAGTCTTATTTTCTGAGTTACTATTCTAGGGTTCTTTTAAGGAGGAGTTGCCAGTAGTATACGAGGTGCTTTTTACTGACACCGAAAGTGCAGAGGAGCTAAAGTCAGGAGCATGGGTTAAAATTATTTCTTAGGCCGGGCGCGGTGGCTCAAGCCTGTAATCCCAGCACTTTGGGAGGCCGAGGCGGGTGGATCACGAGGTCAAAAGATCGAGACCATCCTGGTCAACATGGTGAAACCCCGTCTCTACTAAAAATACAAAAAAAAAAAAACTAGCTGGGCGTGGTGGCGCATGCCTGTAATCCCAGCTACTTAGGAGGCTGAGGCAGGAGAATTGCCTGAGCCCAGGAGGCGGAGGTTGCGGTGAGCCGAGATCGCGCCATTGCACTCCAGCCTGGGTAACAAGAGCGAAACTCCGTCTCAAAAAAAAAAAAAAAAAAATTATTTCTTAAGTGTGTGACCTTCATGTCATGTAGGAAGAGAGAAAGTTAGTAAGCGCTTACTCAGCCAAGTCCCTTACTTTCACTATTGACCTCAGCTTCCTGTCAAATGGTAATGGTATTGCCACAGGATGAGTGTATGTCTGTGAAAGCAATGTAGTACAGACCATAGTGAAGCAACAACAGCTAATGTTTGTTGAGTACTTTGTGTTACTCTGTTTTCTCATTTAATTCTCAAAGCAACTGTGTATTAGGTAGGTTCTATTGTTATCCTTCTTTGGGCTAGAGTGTGGCTTTTTTCCCATGCTTCCACACAGATCTAAATTTGATTCTGCCAGAATGGTAGAATTAATACTGCTTTCTGTTGATCTCAAGAAATCATCACAAGAGCATATCTTGGCTTGTTTAAAGGTTGAAAAAAATCCCTGTACTTCTCAGGAATGTCCAGGCTTCAGATTGCTTCTTTTTTTCAGTCCTTTTTTTCCAGCTCAGAGATGATTTCTACTTTGGACCTTAACTAAGAATTTCCTACTCAGAAATTACCAGTTTTAAAAGCAGAAAAGCTTCAATGTATGAATTAAGTGTTCTTTGTTAAGTATAAATTTAAATATCAGCCTTAACACTTGTGAACACCTATTTTTTCATACTATGGCAACCTAAATTTACCTGAACGACAGTCATAAAATCACCAAGAACTAAATTCCTGGCCCTGGAAGTTCATTTAGTTCTTGACTTGGTTAGTATTCACTTAGGAGGGAGGGAGTGAATTTTCCCTTTCATTTGAATGAGATGAATGGTAATACAACTTGTTATCTTGAAGAGTTGTCTAAGATAGTAAGAATGTCAGCATGATCAGCATGTCAGCTGATGCCTGTTGAGCAGGCGTCCCCAAACTATGGCCTGCGGGCCGCATGCGGCCCCCTGAGGCCGTTTATCCGGCCCCCCACCGCACTTCAGGAAGGGGCACCTCTTTCATTGGTGGTCAGTGAGAGGAGCACAGTATGTGGCAGCCCTCCAATGGTCTGAGGGACAGTGAACTGCCTCCCCCCACCCCCCCCGCCCCCGTGTAAAAAGTTTGGGGACACCTGCTGTTGAGGCTGACTTCATGGTTTTTATGGTTAAGCCACAGTAGTTTGCACTATGGGCTAAATGGTTTATTATGTTATTTAATTCTCACAACAAACCTACAATATCTCTAAGGAATAAAACAACTCAGAAAGTTTGGGTTACTTGTCTACCAGTAAGCATAGGAAGAGCTGAGATTCAACTCCATCTGATTCTATGCCTGTTACCATAGGCAGACATCAGGGGAGTTCATTACTGCATTTCTATGATAAGGTGTTAGGAAGGATCCCAAGTTAATGTATGTTTTCATAATGAAGGGAAAGAAGTACCACATTTTCAATCAGATCAGGAAGTAGGGAAATTTCATATATACTAGTCAGGTTGACAAGTGTTAATACTTAGTGTCATTTTGCTTTTTAAGCTAGTATACTCTTATTGTGGCCCCTTAGTTAATAAGTGAACATCTTGGGTAATCAGTGGTTTCATTGGCACTAGTTTATAAGCCGATGTTTCTTGATGTAGGGTATATCACTGGGATACTTTCTGGCACAACAGAGGGCATGATAATATACTTGTTTAATAGGGTCTGCTTTGGGTTACTGGATTTGTATCTTTTGTTCTTTCAGAACAATTTTTTCATTGACTATTATGTGCCTGGCACTGTTCTAGGCAGACAAAAATCCATTTCCCATGCTTTCAACCTAGAGTCATATATTTATATGATTTGTGATATAAAAGTAATTTTACATTAAATAAAATGATAATGCTGTAGGCCATTTTTGGGGATTGGGAGGGCATTTGCCTTTTTGTAAAAGAGATTAAAATGTGTTTGTAAATCAAGTGGATAGCATCAAAGAACTAAGGAGTTTTATATAATAAAAAGGAAGTCAGGTGAAAAGTTGGATGTAGAGAACATAAGAAAGAATTTATTTTTATTAAAACTAAGAAATGCTCAGTGAGGAAAAACCTGAAAAACCCTAAGGAAGTAATTCTTTTGAATGATGCATTTTGACTCTTGCAATGATTCCTTTACCAGCATGATGACACAAGGGATCACATTGAAGTGTGTCCTGATGCTGGTGTTATCATTGAGGAACTTTCTCGGCGCATTGCACTAACTGGAGGTGCTGCACTGGTTGCTGATTATGGTCATGATGGAACAAAGACAGATACCTTCAGAGTATGTATAATTCAGTAACATGATTTATCAGAATTTCAGTGTTAGATCTGAAGCTCATTGAAGAGCTTTGATTTCTACAGTGCGTGGTATTGTTGTATTACATTATTTTATTAGTTAACATTAATTCATATTATTATAATTCTCCTTAACCCTAGTTCTTACTCCTAACCCTGAGTCTACTGTCCAGCCCTCCTTTGAACAGGATCTGAATTCTTTACATTCTTCGTTAGTTGCAGAACCTAAGTTTACATAAATCCAAATAAGCAGGAGAATCATATAAAGATTTTCTTCATGTTCTTAAACATTTCTATCTGTACCTCCACTTCACTCAAGAATAATTTTGGTACTTTGCAGATTTAAACTACCTATTGTAATCATTCTTTTTCTATCATACTTTAAACATTTTTTCTCTTTCCAGATGTATTCATTTACACTGTTCCTACACATCCTTTCTATTCACATCTTTGAATATGACCAATTCTATTCAACATACTTAAATTGAAAAACATTTAACTAAATGCTCTTAGTCATTTTCTAGGTCTGTGATTCTTAATTTCTGACTTTATTGTATCTAAAAATAACCTGGAGCGTTTGTTGAAAATAGTCATTCTCTAGCCTCACCTCCAGGATTCTGACTGACCGGGGTCTGGTTAGAGTCAGTAATATATTCTCAGATGATCTTTTTAAAAGTAATTTCAACTTTTATTTTAGATTTAGAGGGTACATGTGCAGGTTTGTTACTTGATACATGGATATATTGCATTGACACTGAGGTTTAGGGTACAAGTGAGCCTGTCACCCAGGTGGCAAGCATAGTACTCAGTAGGTAGATTTTCAGCCCTTGTTCCCCTCCTCCTGAGTCCCCCTAGTAGTCACCAGTGTTTGTTCCCATTGGTATGTCCATGTGCACTCAGTGTTTAGCTCTTACTGAGATGTACATGTGGTATTTGGTTTTCTATTCCTGCATAATTCACTTAGGATAATGGCCTTCAGCTGTGTCTATGTTGCTGAAAAGGACATGATTTCTTTTTTTTTTATGGCTGTGTAGTAGTTTGTGGTGTATCTCAGGCGATTTTGATGCACATGGTTGATGGATATACTTTGTAAAACCCTGCGTAGGTGTTCCTTGCCTAGAGAATTAGAGAGCTCCATTCCATCACCTCAAGCATTAACATAAATATTAAATAACTATTAAGGGTAGTAGTAGGCACTCTGACATTGTACTTTTTATTGGGTTTTCCATGTAGTATCTCGTTTGAAGAAAGGATGCTTTGCATAAAGTGTCTGTAAACCACAGATTTAGGCCGTATTTTCCTTTGTAACAGCTGCTATGTAAAAATGTGTTCATATGATAGCATTTCTTTAATCTTGATAACCGTAAAAGGGCAAAAATCCAATTTCTTTATGTTCAAGGGGTTTTGTGGCCACAAGCTTCATGATGTCTTAATTGCCCCAGGAACAGCAGATCTAACAGCTGATGTGGACTTCAGTTTTTTGCGAAGAATGGCACAGGGAAAAGTAGCCTCTCTGGGCCCAATAACACAACACATGTTTTTAAAAAATATGGGTATTGATGTCCGGCTGAAGGTAAGGTTTATTTTATTTCACTGTTATTAAATACTTTAATTTCATAGTATTTCAAAAATTACTTTAAATAGTAAGTTCACCTGGCCTTAATGGTCTTGTAGTTAGCTAATCCTTGGTATTCCAGTCTTTCCAGGTAGTGTAGGATTTAGTAACTAGTCAGGTAAGTTTCTTGCATCTCAATGTGAGGTAGCATTAAGACTTCCAAATAGAGTTTTTGTTAAGAAAACTGCATTTATGGATATGAATTTTCTAACTGTTCTTCTGAAGATACCTAAACCTTACTGTAGATCAAACTCCCTGGGGATATTTTTAAAAAATGAAAATCCTTAGGTTTGTTTCACCTACATTTTTAATGAGTACTCTGTGATTCTTAGGCAGGTGATCAGAAGTCACATTTTGAGCCCTGTTTTGTTGGAATAGTTGAGTCATTAGTATTGCTGCATGTAACTAGGAATTCTTTCTTTTGCTTACTGTTGCTAAGAATTTTTTTTCTTTTCAGGTTCTTCTAGATAAATCAAATGAGTCATCAGTGAAGCAGCAATTACTTCAAGGATATGATATGTTAATGAATCCAAAGAAGATGGGAGAAAGATTTAATTTTTTTGCCTTGCTACCTCATCAGAGACTTCAGGGTGGAAGGGATCAGATGAATGCACGTCAGTCAAAACCCTTTGCATCCCCTGTAGCTGGGTTTAGCGAACTTGCTTGGCAGTGATATTTCAGCGTGGACATTTTACCCTTCAGTCTGCCCAAGAAATCAAAATAAAGGAAACATATTTCATACATTGCAGGTAACAAACTTGTTACAAAGTATTTTATCTTTTCACAGTCAGTAAGAACAGGCCAAGTTATGTATAATACATATATAATACAACTAAAATTTTAGAACTTTTAGGGTTTTGATAGGCTTTTGGTACAAATGTGTGCTCAAGCTACTAAGTTATTGTGAAACGGAGTTTCCTTTAGCTTATAAAGGTAGTTGCCATATGTCTATCTTATTTTAAAAAGTAAACATGGGCACTGATTGGTTTAATAAAAATTGGAAACAGCCTAAATGATTAGTAACAGGAAATTGATAAACTCTGTCGACCTACCTACATACTTTTTTTTTTTTGAGATGGAGGCTCGCTTTGTCACTAGGCTGTAGTGCAGTGGTACAATCTCGGCTTACTGCCAACCTTTGCCTCCTGGGTTGAAGTAATTCTCCCACCTCAGCCTCCCAAGTAGCTGTTACTACAGGCGGGCATCACCATGCCCAGCAAATTTTTGTATTTTTAGTAGAGATGAGTTTTCACCATGTTGTCCAGGATGGTCTCAATCTCTTGACCTTGTGATTGACCCACCTCAGGCTCACAAAGAGCTGGGATTACAGCTGTGAGCCACCGTGCCTGGCCCTATATATTATTTTTTAAAATGAGCTAGAGCATTATGTTTTGACATTGAAAGGTCTCTGAGATTTAGTAAGTGAAAAAAGTAGGATGTAAGAGTTTTTATAGTTATGATTCCATTTTTGTTGAAAGAGAAAAGCTATCTTTAAATAAACACAAGTAATGTCATAGAAACTAATACACTAGTGTCCAGTCGTTTTCTGTGGTAGGTACTTGCATACAAAGTAAGGAATGAATGCACAATTTTCCCAATTTGGAAGTGACTTTGAGGGGCAGGGAGTGAGTTGGTATTTGAATTTTTTACATTGTGCATCTGTGAATTTTATAAATAAAAACTAATTTCTTTTTTAAATTATAAAGGTCACAGTAAGAAACAGTAAATCTTGACAGGCCAAGTTATATATAATACATAATACAACTAAAATTGTAGAACTTCTAGGGTTTTGACTGGCTTTCGGTACATGTAGTTCAAATATGAGTTGGAGACCAGCCTGGCCAACATGGTGAAACCCTGTCTCCACTAAAAATATGAAAATTAGCCAGGCATGGTGGTGGACACCTATAATCCCAGCTACTCAGGAGG
Source organism: Saimiri boliviensis (assembly GCF_048565385.1). Taxonomy (NCBI): domain Eukaryota; kingdom Metazoa; phylum Chordata; class Mammalia; order Primates; family Cebidae; genus Saimiri; species Saimiri boliviensis. Next base: position 36,866,256 of record NC_133449.1, read on the forward strand.
CTGAAGCAGGAGAATCACCTGAACCTGGGAGGTGGAAATAGCAGTAAGCGGAGATCACGCCACTGCACTCCAGCCTGGGCAACAGAAGGAGACACATACAGACACACACACACACGGACTGCCTAGGAGGAATAATTTTCAGATAAATGTCAAGTTTTAGTTCTGTATTTTCATTTTTGGTTTTTAAAAGCTCTGTGTCAACACTGGAAGCATGGACTTAAGAATTGTTAAGTTAACAACACAAATTTACAAGGGAGGTTAAAGGAAAAGAATACTTACCGTATGTCTTAAATTTACGGCTTAACTGTATCAGAAGTTCATTGGTAGAGTGATGAACTATTGCTTTTTATTGCAGCTTCTGCCTAACAGGAGTAGCATTCTATCTCACTAAATGGCTCATGGGCCACATGTGGCCCAGGACGGCTTTGAATATGGCCCAACACAAATTTGTAAGCTTTCTTAAAACATTATGGATTTTTTTTTAAGCTCGTTAGCTATCATTACTGTTGGTGTATTTTATGTGTGGCGCAAGGTAATTCTTCCAGTGTGGCTCAGGGAAGACTGGACATCCCTGCACTAAAGTAAAGGAAAGTGGAGGCCTTACTTTGCAGATGCTGCCCAGCCTTGGGCCACTCCTAGTTGTTCTTATTCTATATTCCTGTATTTGTTTTCTTTTTTCAAAGACTTGGTTGGGAGAATTTTTGAAAGATGAAAATGTCCATAGTTGGCTCCTCTCAGATATGTTAAAGTGTTTATAATTAAGGGGCTAGAGTTATAGGCAACACCTTGTACATTAACACCTAGGAAGTTTATTTTGATGCTAGGTTTTTACCTTTTTAAAGCCTTTTGTTAGTATAACAGTCGGATACTTTGATGATAGTTCCTGAAAAAGTAATAGTTATAATTACTTCAAGCTTTACAAGAAATGAGACCTCCAGATAATCACCTCAAATTTAGTATAACATTATAAAATGAACTTTTGTTTTTATTTTTGGCAGGTAAAAAAAAAATCAGTGTTTTAAAATATAGCATTAGTTCCATTTACAAATACTGTTTCCAAAATAGGTCATTTACCAAGGTCTGGTGAAATAATACAACCAGATAAAAAGTTTCTTTGGATACTTCTACTAGAAACAGGCTCAGGTTTTCACATGGAAAAGTATGGTGATATAGAAATACATTTTATTATCAAGCTTCCAGTATATTTACAAAAAGTTGGATGTAACAAAAAAAATATAAAAATGTACTGAACAGCCATTATAGACTACTTTGTACATTATCAAATATTTCTAGCAAACAATTACTTCTTATACAAACATGACAAAAAGTTATGCAGGTTATACAGTATCTGGAGTAATTAATTATTCAACTCCAGATTCTTCGACAGTGCTGTTACAAAATGTTTTAGAAAACTTCTTAGGCATTTAACAACAAATACAGAGTGCAATTAATTTCATGGCTTGTAAGGTTTGTATGTAAGTATAGCAAACGAACATCATTCCAGTTAATTTTCACCTTATGCAGTAAAACCACAGTAGATTGCCTAGCGACTCAGAATATTCCATTTTGGGTGTGTTGATATAAACAGACTTTGGTGAAACTGGGAAATCATCCTCTATCATAGGGAAAGTAACATTGCTAAATTTTTTTAGAAAATTAATTTGGTTTAATCTCTGAAGCTTCTATAGAAGGACAAATTACCAAGAGGGGAATATTCCCTGGAGGCATTTATGGGTAGACAGTACAGCATAATGGTTGGGAGGGTTAAGGGAGATTAGAGCCATACTGCTGGCCTCCAATACATGTACTAACTGTATGCAATTTGGCAGGTTAATCTCCCCTTGCCTCAGTTTTCTTAAGATGGAGTTCATAATGACTTAACACTATGGCTCTTGTGAGGGTAAACTAAAGTATAAAAGAACTTAGAACACAGGAGCACTGCATAATGCTTGATATTATTCTTTCAAGGGTATTTTTAGTCCTAGATAGGAGACGTAGCTTCAAAGATCTCTAAAGGCCTTCTCAGTCTGTTCATATACAAGAACATTATTTTCTTTTGCTACCTCAAATTTGGTGGGCAATGATAGTTAACACTTTCCTAGTTTTTAGTTTATTTGACTACATACATATCTGATCTTCACTGCAACACTGTAACAAAGGCAGAGGCAACAATTACAATCTTCATTTTATAGAATGAGAACTGAAGACAGACAGCGATCTGTTCAGGCCAACATAACTAACAAGTAATGGATCCAAGGCTTGAGCAGAAGTGTTGCTCTTTTACTCTTGTTAGAGTGGAGAAAGGAAAAAACTCACTGTTTCTTACAAGTAGATGGTCCCACATCTTAAACTGGGGAAGATATTTAAAAATGTTTTTTAAATAGCTCGCTGCTAGAGCTGAAATGTAAAAAGAAGTACTTCTTTCATTCTTTAATTTGTTGCACTGATAATACAGCTCTAGCCTTATGAACTGTTTCATGCTCCACTCCTACCCATTCCCCAAACTACTTAAAATAATTGATTTTAAAACACTCCAGGTATCTGCAAAGCACTCCATAGGCTAAGGGAAGGGGGAAAAAAAAGGGTACTGTTTGCTATACAGTAACTGTAGCATTAACTGACCCTGCACTGGCCCTGCTAAAAAGCAGAAATTACTGAATCCTGGGGGTGGAGATACATTGTGTAAAGTTGAGATCTGCTGATGGTGAACTGTGGAATCCAGTCCTGGCATCAGGATGGTGTCAGTCAGAACATGCATATTTAGCAGTGGAGTGGAGCTATGAAAAGACATACAACTCAGCACTTGGACCAGCAGTCCTCTTCCTTTGTAAGGTCCTTTTTCCCTAATTATCTTGGAAGATGTTGCAACATACAGAAGGTAACAATCCTTATGTTGTACAGAACATATTCAGAGTAGCAGAGCAACTCCCAAAAGGTTAGGAATCACTGTTTTAAAGTCTTGATTGACGTAAAAAAGAAAGGTGAAACAGCACAGTGCTCTTTTACTAGGCATCTAAGAAAAACCCTTCAATGCCTCTATGGTTGGTTTAAACAATGTTAAAAGTCCTTATAGTAAAAGCACAATGGTAGCCTCACAGTTATCTCTTAAATACAAGCCTCTTTATTCATCAATCTTGTAAGTCTTGTGTAATTTAGCCAAGCTATATAGTAACTGGATGCTAGCTTGACTTGTTTTTCCTTAAAAAAACAAAACAAAATAAAACGTGTGTGTGTGTGTGTGTGTGTGTGTGTGTGTGTGTGTGTATTTATAGGATATCCTATATCCTATATATAGGACACACACACACACACACACACACACACACACACACAGAGACACAGGAGATATATATATATATATATATATATAAACTAAAAAGGGAAGACAATTTAAGTGGCCCTATTGCACTAAAGTGAAGGATTAGAAAAAAATACAAAACCAGTTATTGCTTAGGCTACAAAAGTTTATAAAAAGCTTCACCTTGATTCCATTATGAGTTCTTATTATTCAGTTTCCCTCCTGTACCTACTCAGTATGGACTACAGTATTGGTGTCACTGATTACTTATCATATTTCCTCATATCTTTGCATCCTTGCAGATGACAGCCTACAAAGAACAAGTTATACTGCAAAATATCAGTCCATTAAGTGAAATCCTTCCTTATTTAGGTTAACTCAGTGATTAAGGATCTTCTTCCATATCATCTGGATTAGGAGCCATAATGAAGTGCTTTGGGTATACAAGGTTATGTGTGTATGCATGTATTTCCCAGCGAGCATCATCACTTTCATGTGTAATGTAACGTTCTCCAATGCGAGTTTCAAATTCTCTAAGGTCAAGCCAAGTCTGATAGTCCTAGGAGAAAATGAAGTAATGATGAAACATAAAAGAAACAAAATACTGTCTACCTGGTTTCTTGTTTTGTTTAGTGCCCAAGTCAAATAATTGATAGGCCCTACTCATAAGTATATGCTATATGCTAAGTTCTACTTGTGATATTTTAAATTAGCAATTTAAAGAACATTTTCAAACTCACAGTCTCCAATGAATGAAAGTAACTAATTTCTGAAATTTAAAAAGATTTGCTTCAGGCTTCTTAGGTGGCCAATAATAATCACTAAGACATTTTGTTCTATAATACATTAGGCCTAAACTTTACTCCTCAAAGTAGGGGGAGAGTACTTGGATGCTTATTATTAGGTTAATTCAGTAATTGATAGACTAGATTTCATTTGGTTTAAAGCTAATTCTACCTCTTACTCCCTTTAAAATAGTTCTAAAGATTCCATCCTTACTCTGAAGTTTGGAGGATATTTTTTGATAAATCTATAAAGTAACTTTGGGAGAATTAAGCCAAACATTTTAAATGGCATTTTAAAAATCTCTTCAATGCAAAAATAAACCCTTCATTGGACATTTAAAATAAAATATATTTGATAAATTAATATGTCATGTTAATCCTACAAAAAGGTGAAATGAACACATAGATGTATGAAAGGTTAAGTCATTGCTTTCAGTTCATGGGAGTTTAACTGCCCCTGTCATTACCTATTTGAATGCTGTCCAGTTTACAGAGATTCCGCCATAATACAAATTAATTACTGAAGAGCACTTACATTATTCTGCTAATCTTAAGAGTGGTTTCATTAGGTAGGACAAATCAGAGTGAACTACTCAAATGAGGATTGCCAAAGACAGAATAAGTTTTTTACCTGTAGCCAGGGATGACTAAGAGATTTGTCAACACTATAACGTTTTCTCATCTTCACTTGAAGCAGATTGTTTATCAAATCAATTGCTAAGGGAAAAGACAAAAGAAGAGACATGAATTTGGGTGTACAGAGTGTCCCAAACCTGTGATTCTGCCTAGAAGGCAGTTCAACCCATAGAAATACAGGGTTGAGGGATTTTTGCTTCTCAAGGATGTGGACTTTTAGCTAACATGTTAAGTGAATCATAAATGTTTACCGATTTAAATGTATCTGTCCAGTTTTCATCGCCTTTATAAGGCAGTATAGAGTACAGGTTAAAAGTATGCACTCCAGAACCTGACTGCCTGGGCTGAAATGTGGTTCTGCCACCTACTAGCTGTGTGATACTGAGTCAGTTACTAAATTATGCCATGCTTCAGTTTCCTCATGAAGTTGCTGACATATGTAAAGGGCTTAGAACAGTGCTAAGCTCCTAAGTGCAAAGTATTAGCTATTATTTATTTAAAGATGAATGAAACAGACTCTGTGATCCCACCCCCCACCCCAATGCTGCTCTCTAGTACCTGACTTGGTCTGGAAAAGCACTGCTTTGCCCCTATAGACATGGCTAGACTGAGATGGACTGAGGTGGTAACTTAACTATCAAATCATACTTTTAACAAATAGGTTTTCAGGGTGTTTTAGTGTACATGGTGAGTTCTTGGCATATATATTTTATTCAGTTATTTGGAGAATGGATCAACTGCCAAACCAAGGCAACCAATAACTACATACTAACTATAGCCCTATATGATACAGCTGAAATACTGATAACAAAAGGCTAGATCCAGACATGAACCAAATGGAAAGACTTGTACCATCCTAGTTCTATTTCTTGTCTGTGTACTACCAAACTAGCAAAGATTTTCCATAAGTATTTTATGATATTCATTTCTCTGTGTTCCAAATACTTCAGACCTTTATCCATTGTTCCTTAAAATGTGGTCCAGCATGTGCACCAGAATCATTTGGAGTTATTTAAAATGCACATTCCTGAGTCATCAACCCAACTAATGAATCTCAATCTCTGGGATTTCTCTTCTAATAAACTCATAGTGATTCTGATAGAAGAGGTCTACAGAAGTTACTGCCCCAGGGGCTCTGAGATAACACTGATTAACATCAAAAAACTCTCTTATGAGCTTCTTCAATTAGCTTTCTTCATTACCAAGCAAACTTGCTACTGTCTTCACGTGTTCCTTAAAATTTTCCCAGTTTAATGGAATATTAGTTAATCCTATGGTTAGGCCTAGTACTTTTGGAAAAACAAAAACCCTGTTACATGGGTTGGCTAAATCCAGGTGTGGGTGTTCCCCAGCATTCGTTCTATTAACTTCTATTGGACAGTAAAATAATGTTTTAAGTAGTGTACTTGTCCTTCCTATCAGTATCAGTAAACTAAAAAGGGCCAACCAAGTTATTCTTGATGGGTACAGAACTAGGAGTTGCAAATTCAAAAGCCTTCAGTAGGCAGGAAAAAGAGACGTATGCAGTTTCCCAGCAGAGGTCTATAGGAGAGAGGAAAACTGCAGTGCGTCTTTTGAAGATAAAGTTATTTTAGGTATAAGGAACCGGAGTTAGGTATTCATTCAAGGAGCTCACAATCTTGTTCTGAAGAGTAGAAAAGTCGATTATGAAAAGATTGAGTACTTAAGAAAAAAATGGGGCTGGGTGCAGTGGCTCATGCCTGTAATCTCAGCACTTCGGGAGGCCAAGTTGGGAAGATCAGTTGAGTGCAAGAGTTTGACACCAGCCTGGGCAACACAGTGGGACCCCATCTCTCCAAAAAATTAAAAAATTAGCTAGGCATGGTGGCCCATGGTACATGCCTATCATCCCGTCTACTCAGAAACTGAGGTAGGAGGATCACTTGAGCCCAAGAGTTGAGGCTGCAGTGAGCTGTGTTTGTGTACACTTCAGCCTGGGTGATAGAGTGAGACCCTGTCTCAATAAAAATAAAAATAAAAAAGCCCAAATGCTTTTTAGCCTAAGTAAATTTCACACAATTTAGAAGAGTAGTAGTTAGGGAAGACTTTATAGATGTGCCACAAATTAAGGGGTCCTCAAATTTTAACAGGAATTGTAGATGGGAAAAGGCCTAAGCAAATTGCAGGAAACAGTTCAGAAGAGTAAACAACTAGGTTTGTGTAGGGAGTAGTGGGAGATGAGGCTAGAAGGTAAGCATGGACCATATCACAGACATTATACCTGTAAGGTGGTTAGAGAGAAGCCAAAGTGTTTGGGAGCACCATAAATGAAAGTAATGTTTCCTTAAGATGCATTTGGCAGTAGTGGCTGGGAAGGACCAAAAAAGAGTTTAACAGGTAAGAGTTAAAAAGGTATTTTAGTGGTTTGAGAATGAGGCCATTGGGACCTATGTAGTGCTATGCCTGGGAACTGTACATAAGACAGAGATAAAAGTGTAAAAGGAAGAGTGCTCAAAAAAACGGTGACTATTTGAATTTGGAAGATGAATGGGACATTTATTAAAAAGACAAGTTGCAAGTGACAGACTGATTTGGGATCAGAAAGATTTTTAGACTTAAAACACATACATGGCCAAAACGTAACAATTTTTTTTTTTTTTTTTACCTTCACCAGAAATTTCTTTCCATGGATTTGGTGGGTACATAAATGCAGCATTTTGGATCTGGTCATTTATATCTTCATCCTCATTAAAAGGAAATGTGCCACTGAGGCTCACATAGATGATAACTCCCACTGACCACATATCTAGAGAACGGTTGTAACCTTTGCTCCGGAGAACTTCAGGGGCTAAGTATGCTGGAGTTCCTACCACAGATCTCCTGAATGACTTTTCACCAATGATGCGTGCAAATCCAAAATCACACAGCTTCACCTGGAAATTGAAGGATGATGTTAATTTTGTGTTACAGTTTTATATAATAACCTAACTGGTCCCTAAATATGAGACTGTATGTATCATTTAAACATACTTGCCGGCTCTACTGATTATGAATATTAAAGAATCACAGACAAGGAAATGGTAAAATATCCTTTTCCCAAAAGGCAGACACATAAAGCCCTGAGATCCTGACTGAGACAGTATGAAGAACTTTCCTAATGCATATTTCAAAAAACTTTTTTGAGTTCTAGCTTCTAGAATACTAAATACCAGACTGGTGTTATAAGTGTTCTGATTTCTTATGAAATGGAAGGTGCTGATCTCTATCATTTGTTTTGTAAGATCAATCTTCCATCATCTGAGAGCAGGGATTGTTTCATTTCTGAACCCTTGGTGGCCTCACAGTGCCTAGACACATAAAGCTACTCAATGTTTGCTGAATAAAAAATAAATTACAGTATTTAAAAACATCCCTTGTTTTGCTTAATCTTAGAGAATCTCTTTTCCTAAGGATGTTATAAATTGGCAAGTAAATAAAACTGAGGTGTATTCAAGGTAACTTTTAATGTGGACATCAGTGGAATAATGCTGGAAACTGCCCCAGTGAGTAACAGCAACACTTTTCTATGACTATGGAACAAATTATTTCTAGTTAGATGTTTAGATATGAAAAAAGTTACAGGCAAAAAGGTAGCCATAGCCACTACCATGTCCTCTCAGAAGAGAGTTCTAGAAGTTGATGAGCCTGGCAGAACTCAGAACACTTATCTTGCTGCCCAGATTTTTCTAGAGGCTCAGTTTTGGGGGATTAATGACTGCATCCATGCTGAACAAGCAAATGCTGGGTACTTTCTGGAGGAAATGCTCTGACTTACAAAATGTCTTCAGAAAAAGCATTAATATGATTTACCCTCTAGAAAACAGTGATACAAACAATGCCCAGAAAACACAGAAGTGAAGTTATATTCAAATGCTGCTATTTCTGGGAAGTGGACCCTGACACATGTTTTTCTGAATGATATTTGCTCAATATCATTATTGAATCTGGCTGCTTCTTGAGCATCTTTGAAGAGTACAAGTACTGAGCCTGAAGAAACACAAACGCTTTTTGTTGTTAAATGCCAGATTTCAGCTACCATCTTGATAAGGTAAAGATGACTTGGAAGTTTGGCAACTGATTAAAGAAGTGGAGCCATGGCTAACATTTAAGCATAACGAGAGTATCAAGTAAATAACATTTTCCCTTTGCTCGTCATTGGAACACTGTAGATCAGTAAAGTAGAGGTCAAAGTGGGAGTTTTAATGTTACCTGTAAGAGTGTGCATCTTTTTTCTGTACTATTTTAAACTATCAAGTGAGATAATATATGGAAGCAGTTTATTTAAAACATTGCAGTGACTATTAGGCGACCCTTTTGACTTCATAATGATAGGGAATCACTTTTAACCACTAAACATAAAAGAATGAGATTACTACTTTAAAAGCGGAACTATTTTTAATTTTTTTATTTGAAAAGAATGAATTGTATTTACCAAATGAAACAGCTATCTGATGTCCTTAGTCCTGCCATTTGTCTAAATGTATGTTTCAAATGTACATAAACAATGGTCTGCCAACAGATATTAGAGCTGATCAGAGGACTCATCCATGCCAATCATGGAAAATTGCTGTAGGGCACCACCACCACCATTTATTTCTCAGGATGGTTTTAAAATTTAGGTTATCCATTTCATAGGTCATGAAATAAATTTAGTGGATCAAGATGAACACTTAAAAAAAAAACTGAATTAAGAAGAATCAAAGAGTGCTACACATAGCCAGGACACAGAACCATGATGCCATCATGTGTGGTGATGAGAAATGTTACTCTTAATGTAGGTTTTGGTGAAAATGTTTAAAATACAATACTCTAAACAGGAAAGGGAGTTGGCTGCCTGCCTCTACCAAATATCTCTTTCATTTCCGGTAACACCCCATTTGTTTTATTTATGAGTAGTTCATCCTAAGTACCAAGCACCAACAACCAAGGTTGATTCTTGCTCACTTCATTCCCAGCCCCTGGGGAGAGGTGAATTGCAGCATCTATGTGCAGTTATTCCTTTAGTTGTGGTTAAATCTAAAAAGTCTTGAATGTAAACAGTGTAACAAGTAACATCTGAAATTAAATAACCAAATGATTATATATGATTATAAAAAAAAAATCTGAATTCATTTAGTTATTAATCCTCACTGGCACTTGCAGGCTAAAAACTATTTCTGTAAGATGGTATGCACTTTGAACCAACAGTACGTAGTACACTGCCTTTTATTATGGGGGTACTTTGAAAATATTGCCAGGATCATTTAAAAGGCTCTGGAGAATATCTCACCTGAGGAAATGGCTCTGCTGATGCAAGCAGCACATTTTCCGGCTTTAAATCACAGTGCACAATATTCTTAAAATGCAGATTCCTCAAAGCAACAAGTATCTGTTATGAAAAAAGTTTTTTTTTTTCAATATCTGGAAAACCACAGTTAAACCTCAGTGTGACTCTTTGAATAACCGGTTTATTTTGAAAACTCCACTATAGTTCATCAAGACTTAGCTAAAAGTGTGTCATTCTGCTTCTCAAATTCCCACAGTCACTCAACATGTAAAAGCACTGCTATTTAGTTATTTTAGTTTTTAGCTGGGTGCAGTGGCTCCTGCCTGTAATCTCAGCACTCTGGGAGTCCTAGGCAGGTGAATCACTTGAGGACAGCCAAGAGTTTGAGACCAGCCTGGCCAACATGGTGAAACCCCATCTCTACTAAAAATACAAAAATTAGCCAGGCGTGGTGGCATGTGCCTGCAATCCTAGCTACTTGGGAGGCTGAGGCATGAGAATCACTTGAACCCAAGAGGCAGAGGTTGCAGTGAGCTGAGAGTACACCACTGCACTCTAGCCCAGGTGACAAAGTAAGACTCTTGTCTCAAAATAAAAAAAAAAAATCTTAGTTTTTACTCCCTAGTTTCCAAAGTGGGGGAAAAAAGTTAAAATACCTGTGTGACCATGAATTTAGTAATTCGTTCTGGAAGCCGACTTTTCTCACTGGATAGAATCATTTCCAACATATCTCCATGCAGCTTTTCCATTACTACAAAGACTCGTTCTGGGGTTTCAAACATACATTCCAGGTTTACAATCCCAGGATGGTGCAAATTCTGAAGAGAGGTTGCAGGATATTTATATGACCAACTTAAGCGGAGAAACATTTTACTATGCAAATATTCAGATGTACTATGATTGTCTGAAATACACAGCACAGAAAAAAAAGCTGAGAGAATTCTTAGGTTTTGATTTCCTAGTCGTGTACTGGAGAGTAGGTGCACTGAGGGGAGGGAATGTTCTCCTCATGTGATTATATGATCACTTTTGTCCATTACTACTACTTTTCCTTCCTTCTTATTTGAAAAATCTGACACTGCTCTAATTTCATGCTGTCTTTGAATAGGCACCAACTGCTCAATAAATTTTTAGTCAATTATATAGCCAAATCTTTGGCTCTTAGGGGCTGTATTTGTGAAGGTCTTTGCTTAAGAAAGTTTTATTTCTAAGATAGTAATTTATCTAAGTCTTTATTCTCATACTGTAATAACAACTCCCTTTTTAGGCTCAACATCTCTCTACCTGCATTATCCCATGTTTCTTGGTGTAAACTAGGTTAGGTTACAAGGGTTGGAGACACACAAAGATGAATGCCATCCTGTTTATGCTTATAAGAAAGCAATTTATCTTGTGTTCTATTGCAGAAAATCCTTCCTCTAAAACAAAATCATCAAGTCAGTCCTGCTTAAACACCTTCAATGGCTCTTTATTTCTGTACATATATCTAAATTCCTTTGTCTACATTTTGAGATCTTCAATAATTTGGTTTCATTCTTTTGATTTAATCTTAAATATGTTCTACAGAATGAACCAAGTGCTTAAACTGTTTTTATTCCTTATTTGTAAAAATATGGATAGTCCCCAACTTACGGTGGTTTGCCTTACAATTTTTCGACTTTACAGTGGTGCAAAAGTGGTATGCATTCATTCAGTAGAAACCACATTTTGAATACCTGCACAACCATTCCATTTTTTGAGTATTCACAAATTATGAGATATTCAACACATTAGTGTAAAATAGGCTATGTGTTAGATGATTTTGCCTAACTGTACGCTAACATTAAGTGTGACTGTGCTTAAGGTAGGCTACATGGAGCTAAGCTGTGTTCAGTAGGTATTTTTTATCTATTTAGTTATTCTCCAACTTAAGAAGGGTTTATGGAGATAAGACCCCGTGTTAACTTGAGGAGCATCTGTACCTTTTTCTTAAGTTTTTTTTCCCCTTAATATGGCTACCTGAATATGCTAAGGGGACTAACATTTTTTTGGCCTATGTGAGGCTGAATTACACCTCTAAAATGTTTTTAAGCCTTCATTTTAGCCCACATTCTCTCTCTGGGACTACTCCAGTAGTTTCCACTGTCTTGTATATATGCAGCAGTACTTACTCCACTATATTGTAATAATGTGTATATTTTACTCCATTGTTTAATAAATTCCTGAGGCACAGATTGTTTTAGTTATTTTAGCTCAATATCTGCATCACGGTATTTTCAAAAATGTTTAGAAAGTAAAATAACAAATGCAAAGTAGACTTGTTTGCTAATCATTTTAAACCAATTTTATGAGATCATTTTCTAAGTAGCAAAATTAAAAATTACAAAATTTTATAGTAGATAAATGAAACTAAAATACCCCATAGTGGGGTGTGACAATGGCAATAAGCAGTGTAAGATTCAGAGTATTATAACTTTTATCAACAGAGGTAGGAATGTGACTGTCTTGTTCTGCCATAGTTGTCCAGTCTTAATTGCGTTTTCCCCTCTGCCCTCCTTTAAAAACACATGTGGACAAACAAAAATAGAAGTATGCTATAACATTCTTCTTCTCCCTTAATAAATTCATCTATGGGTTTAAATTTTCTATTTCTGCTGGAGTATGTTTTAGTAAATTATACTTTCATAGAGAATTTTCTCCAGGTTTCCTGATAAAGATGAGCAAAGTATCATAAGATTCTGTTCCCCACTCCCTGTATTTGTGGTTCTTTCCCTAAGATCATTTTGTATTTTCTTCTTTGCTTAGGTTGGCCATTTTATTTTTACATACCTCCTCCCTTCCCCCACACAGCGAACCAGCTTTTGGCTTTATTATTTCTTTTCTGTATTTATTAATTTTCATTTTTGATCTGTTAATCCTTTCTGCTTTCCTTAGGTTTATTTTATTGTTCATTCTTCAACTCCTTGAGTTGAATTCTTAATTCATTTATTTTCATTCTTTCTTAATATTTGAGGTTATAAAGCTTTTTCTGAAAGACAGTACAAAGGTTCTGATATATATGGTGTTTTCATGGTTTTCTAAATATTCTGAAATTTTTTTTTTTTTTTTTTTTTTTTTTTTGAGACGGAGTTTCGCTCTTGTTACCCAGGCTGGAGTGCAATGGCACGATCTTGGCTCACCGCAACCTCCGCCTCCTGGGTTCAGGCAATTCTCCTGCCTCAGCCTCCTGAGTAGCTGGGATTACAGGCACGCACCACCATGCCCAGCTAATTTTCTGTATTTTTAGTAGAGACGGGGTTTCACCATGTTGACCAGGACGGTCTCGATCTCTTGACCTCGTGATCCACCCGCCTCGGCCTCCCAAAGTGCTGGGATTACAGGCGTGAGCCACCGCGCCCGGCCCGAATATTCTGAAATTTTGATTTTGCTCTTTGATTCAAAATTAATATTTTAAAGTTTTCATGTTGTAGAAGCTTTTTGTTTTCTGATTTTTAATGCATTAAGATCAAAGAATACTGCTTATACTACTGCTTTTTTGAATTAATGAGGCATTCTTTGTTTTTAGGGTACAGAGTTGAGTGTAATCTGGTTAGATCTACCTTACTCAGTTTAGACCTTGTATGTTCTTAATTATTTTTGTCTACTCCATCTCTCATGGACTACTGATGTGCTTGTCTGTTTCTCCTTGCTTTTAGTTTTTCTTATAAATGTTTATGCTGTTACTTGGTGTAGTGTGACTTGTACTCTTCCACTGTTACAGTGGCCTTTCATTTCATTTAATGTGTTTTCCCTTGAGTTAAATCTTATCAGATCATGACCCTCAATTGGCTTTTTGTTTGGAGAAGGGACCTTTGGAGGATATCAGGGCTACAGATTTCATAAAGAACCAGCAAAAACAGTTCTTATTGTAGTGCTTCTTCCTGAATGCACCTCTGCTTCATCTTCCCTGTTGTTGGAAACCTCCTGCATTATTTTACAAGGTCTGAATTCCCTATTTTGTTAAAGTATGCTCACTTCTCTTAATTTTTTTTTTTTTTGGTAGCTTTGGGGTTATTTCCAAGATGAGATGGGGAAAATGCTGAACTTACACCACAATGTTCAAACCAGAAATTTCCCTTCAGGTTTCTGATAATGTTTTCCAATTGCATAGGTACCTGGAAGAACACATCTTTTCTCCCATTACTCTACTGCCCTCTTCAGGCAATAGCAAAAGAAACATTTTACATTACCGTATAATCTAGGAAACAAAAGAACCTCCCTTCTCCAATTTATTTCCTGCTCTACAACATCCTCCCTAGATGTGGCCATGTTGACAGTTTATGGAGGTATGGCTTTTTCTGTATATTAATTGTATATAGACACATGTAATGTACACATTACTTTAAAAAGTAAACACAAATGGAGTCATTCCAAACTTTTTTCCAATCTAACGTGTTGTGATTTCCCACGTAATACATTTATTCATTCAATATTAAATAAGAATTTGCCATGTACCCAGTACTAGGAAGGTATTCTGAATTCATCACTAAACAAAACTCACAAAGATCCCTTGTCTCATGGAGCTTATAAATTATAGCAAGGTGAGACAGATAATGGGAAATAAACTAGTACATTACCTTGTATGAAGGTGATAAGTGCCATGGAGAAAAGAAAAAGAGTTAAGGTAGGGGAGTGAAGGGGTGGGAGAGTAGGTTTAATGCTGAATAGAATGTGGAGGCTTCACTGAGGAAATGGTATTTGGGCAAAATCTTGAGGGAGACATGGGAGTATGTCATGGAGATACTTGAGGGAGAAAAGCATTCCAGGCAGAGGAAACAGCTAATGCAAAGCCTTTTGAGACAAAAGCATGTCTGGCATGTTTGAGAAATAGCAAGGAAGTCAACATGACAATTAAAAAAAAAAAAAAAGACTCAAATTTCTTGTGTATATCGTTTGCAGTGGAATCTTTTTCAAGTGATTTTGACTCATTTTCATAAAGAATAATCACAGGTATCTAAAAGTGGGATTGCTCATTTCTGTTAAACAGAAATATAAAGCCTGTCACCAAGAGCTCAAAAGAGGTTGGATGCTCCTGGATAAACTGTCTAAGGTCACCTCTAAATCAATGATCCTGTGATTTTTCCTCCTTGCCACTGGAAAGGCCAACGCTGTAGTCTTAATAATAATATGCTCAATCTTTACCCTGTCCTTTCTCTAAATATGTGGGCACAGGAAAGAAAAGCTATGGATGCCACTAGGGATGCAGGTAAAGCTGTCAACACCAGGAAGAACTACAGGAGTTCAGACAGTCTTTCAGGCCTGTGTGATGAGGGAGGACTACAGACAAGAATGACATGAGGCAAAGACGGAAAAGGAAAGATGATACAGTTGGATGGGGAAGAGGAGAGGCAAAAGGTGGTGTGAGTGCATGTAACACTGTAGGTTACTTTCAACCCATGTGAAAATGTTTAGCTGTTGTGATGCTCATATAACTAAATCTTATGAAACTAATTTCAGTAAATGAGGTATGATTTTTAAAAAGTTCCTTTTAAAAAGTGTATTTCCTACATGAATTCAGATTGTACTAATAATATTCTAGAATATCAATATTCTATGCAAATGATAATTCATATACAAAGTTAGCTACAGTTCATCTTTATCACACACACACACACACACACACACACACACACACAAACACACACAGAGTGGGTCGGTCCAATGACGTAAAGTAGAAAGTACATGTGGTTTCGAGACAGACGTACACTCAAACTCTACCTTCCTGCTGGGTGATGTTGAGAAAAAGTACTTAAGTATAAATGCTGACACAAGGAAAGCCAAATATAAAAGTATAAATATCTTACATAAACAATTTGAAGAGAATCTATAACAAAGATAGTCTTGTATTAAATTTAGTATGAAACAGCATACTTAGAGATCCTACAGTCTATTCCCAGTTTGGGCAATATTGATAAAAATAACCAAAATGATATAATAATGAAGTTTTTCACACTGTGCATTAGCTGGTTATTCCTAAATTTAGTTATTATGATTCAAAGCTGGTAACAGAGGAAAAAAGCTTCAGTGCTGACTTAGAGCTGTGTTTGTGATCAAGGAGAAATCAATCCATACAAATATACCCTTAATTTTTATTGTTTTGCACCCTAATTGGACAATGAAGAATCCAAAATCAGATATGCAAAAATACCTGACAACATATGCATACTCTTCATATTCAACAGAGTATGAATACTATTAATATTCTATTCAAAGGTAGCTTTATAGGGGGAGACAGCTTTGATGTCACCGCAAGTACCTAATTGACCACAAGCTTTTTGATTATCATGCCTCTGAAAAAGTGAGGCAAATATTACTACTAGTAACCAGTAACATAATAAATGTAAAATACATCATTTATGTTTCTTACCTTCTTCAAGGAAACTCAAGTTCAGAAGGAGGCTGTGTCTTCCTGAATTTCACCCAAAGCAAATGGGGCTCTGACAGCATTAACCAATTTTTTTTTTTTTTTTCCTGGAGACAGAGTTTCACTCTTGTTGCCCAGGCTGGAGTGCAATGGCATGATCTCGGCTCACTGCAACCTCCACCTCTCAGGTACAAGCGATTCTCCTGTCTCAGCCTCCCAAGCAGCTCACATTACAGGCATGCGCCACCATGCCCAGCTAATTTTTTTTTGTATTTAGTAAAGATGGGGTTTCACCACGTTGGTCAGGCTGGTCTCAAACTCCTGACCTCAGGTGATCCACCTGCCTCGGCCTCACAAAGTGCTGGGATTACAGGCATGAGCCACTGTGCTCAGCCAACATTAACTATTATAGGACCATGATTTATTTAATAATATGCAAAAGCGATACAACAAACAGATATTTGCATATTATAAATTATTTATATAATATTCAGAAAATGATCCAAGGATCAAGTTAAATTTTAGTCTTCTAGATGACCCCCCGCAAAGGGGTAAAAATGCTAGATAAAAAATATACATAGTAATTTATGGAATTGAAATAATTGCCAATGTATCTTTAAAATATGCCCCAAATGACTAAGCCATTATAAAATTAAATAGTTTTTAATTAATGAACTAAATGCTGTTAAAAGGTACATAATTTTTAAGCAATCTTTATTTGCACAGTAATTGCTATGATAATGAAGCATGCCTTCCATGAAAACTGGATGGGTTTAACAATGACTTCTTAACAAAATGTGGCAAAGTATTCAAAGTGTTTTGAGCTCCTGGAATGATGAATTAAGAATGAAATTTTACTTTCTTAAAAAAGATTTTACTCACAAAAATGTGTTCTAAAACTGCTACCATAAAGCAAGATATTGGCAGTCCCTGTAATACCTATATTACCATAATATAATTTTGCTGCTTATTTTTTTTTTTTTTTTTGAGACAGAGTTTCGCTCGTTACCCAGGCTGGAGTGCAATGGCGCGATCTTGACTCACCGCAACCTCCGCCTCCTGGGTTCAGGCAATTCTCCTGCCTCAGCCTCCTGAGTAGCTGAGATTACAGGCATGTGCCACCATGCCCAGCTAATTTTTTGTATTTTTAGTAGAGACGGGGTTTCACCATGTTGACCAGGATGGTCTCGATCTCTTGATCTCGTGATCCACCCGCCTCGGCCTCCCAAAGTGCTGGGATTACAGGCTTGAGCCACCGTGCCCGGCCTGCCTTCTTAAAAAAAAAAAAAAAAAAGAGAAGCAGTTAATTCAGATTCTTACCAACCTCTTTAATAAACCACTTTTTTTTTTTTTTTTTTTTTTTTTTTTTTTTTTTTACCTGTAAAATAGCCACTTCATTACGGAGTTGACTTTCTTGTTTTGTGGGGAATCTCATCTTATCAATTACTTTAATAGCCACATCCCTCCCAGTCTTTCTATGTTTTCCTATTAAGAAAAAAAGAATAGGAAAGAATGAAGCAAACTGACAGCTTTATTACGGAGTTGTCCACAGACTGAAATTCATATGTATTTACTCCTGAATTTTCTTTTTGGCTCATTTTTGTTCTTTCTCAATACCCCACTCACCTTTAAGAAAAAATTGTTTTCCCTTCCATACATAATATTTGCCCCTAATAAAGTCAGTTGCATTATCTAAGCAGGAGAAAATTTGAACGAACTTGTTGCTGAAAAGTAATCTACTTTGTTAAATAAATGGTAGTTAAGTACCCGGAATATTGTACGAATGAATCAATTTTATTCTAGATCCAGTGATACAAAACAGAGTGATTTAACCATGTACTCATAAACTCTGGGTGTCTCTATGTTCTAGAATCTAGATATAAAAATTTATAAGGTAGACGTCTATTATAATAAATAGCCATTCCCTCATTTATTCATTCAAATTAACAAGTTATCTTACACCTATTCTGTAAGATTAACTCCAAGAGTTGTATGAAAAGAAGGCAAGATGGGAGGCAGAAAAGCCAACTAGGAAACTACTGTACCAAGCCTTAGCAAGGGATAACAAGAGTTTAACATTTCTTTTGTACCTTAATAAATTTACATATATTAGGTTTAATTAATATTTAAGCCCTCTAAGCTACACAGGTCAGGTTTTATTAGCTCCATTAAACAGCTGAAGGTTGTTTTTTTTTTTTTTCTCTTGTTACCCAGGCTGGAGTGCAATGGCGCGATCTCAGCTCACCGCAACCTCCGCCTCCTGGGTTCAGGCAATTCTCCTGCCTCAGCCTCCCGAGTAGCTGGGATTACAGGCACGCGCCACCATGCCCAGCTAATTTTTTTTGTATTTTTAGTAGAGACGGGGTTTCACCATGTTGACCAGGATGGTCTCGATCTCTTGACCTCGTGATCCACCCGCCTCGGCCTCCCAAAGTGCTGGGATTACAGGCTTGAGCCACCGCGCCCGGCAACAGCTGAAGGTTTTAAGGCATAGTGAGGTTAAATGATTTCATCAATATCCTAAATCATAGAGTTGGATTACAGGTTCAGGTTTTCAGATTTGATAGAACAATCATGCCAAGAGTAGACAAATGGTGCCATTTGTGTTGGAAAACTAGTAAGGAATATACTTCAATGAATAAGCCCATCCAGCCCAACATAAACTTCAAACCATCTCCCTGCTGCCTCTGACAAACTTCTGTATGTGTGAGCTGCAAGAAGAGATAAAAACTATTGTAAAATTTTCTGATTCTTTGTTACTTTTTAAAGTTTGCAATGAAATTAAGGAATGAATACTCAAATTACAGTGAGAAGGATTTAGCTGAAAGATACAAATCAGCCTTTGAAAAAAAGGCCACTGGACAAAACTGTGAGATGACAAAATAGTTGGCAGATGTTTTATATTTTCCAGTTTTTAAAATAATATGTACAATATGCAAACGGCTGTAGTTGCTTACCTCCATAAACAATGCCAAACTGGCCTGAACCAAGCACCTCATCTGCAAAGATCTGGTAAACAGTACTGATATCCTGGTAGGATAAAGTAAGCAGTTAGTATTATTTATTTCTATAAGACAATGTCAGCATTGCTTTCTTCATTCAAATACTTAAATACATTATTGTTTATGTTAGAAGCAATTAATTTTCAATAAGTGCAAACTATTTTATGAAAACACAGGCTTTCTATGTTCTATAAGGGGTTAAGCCCAAATTTTATACTATGGCTATTAATGTGCAAGTATAATGTATAAAACTTTCAGGAAAAAAATGCTTTGAATTTAAAAAATCTTCTATTTATTAAGTAGTGATTTATAAAAGTAAATTTACCTAAAAGAATTAGAAGTGAAGTTTTGCCTATTTTACCTTTAAAAAGATTTGCTCTTTTCATTTTTGAAAGAAAAATTCAAAAGTTCGTATGACTGGGATTAGCCTGACTTTGAGAGACTGATGAAAAGAATACATAAGAGAGAAAGTCTGTAACTCAAATCCACCCCTCCCCATCTTTCCTCACTGCTCTTCCCCCTCTTCCAGGTTTTTCTTTTTTGAGTATTTGTTGCTGTCAGAACTAACGGAACTAATATACCAATATGGGATGTTTAGTGTCAAAATTGCATTACAGTTGTGACTGATGAAAGAAAATGTGGAACTTCGCTTGGCGGACCCACACTTATAAAGACAAAGCCTCAGCCCTGCAACAAAAGCCAGTGAATACACACGTATATGTGTTAAGTTATAAATAAAATTTTATGGTTTGTAAGAACCATTTTTATATGCCTCTCAATAAACTTTTTGTTTAATCAAACTTTGGTTCTAATTAGATTAGGAGGCATCCAATGTATATATAATAACTATTAGGAAAGTGTGTTTATGTATGTATGTGTATTTATATATATTTTAAACAAAAGCCGATTTTTTTTTTTTTTTTTTTGAGGTGGAGTTTCGCTCTTGTTACCCAGGCTGGAGTGCAATGGCGCAATCTCGGCTCACCGCAACCTCCACCTCCTGGGTTCAGGCAATTCTCCTGCCTCAGCCTCCTGAGTAGCTGGGATTACAGGCACGCGCCACCATGCCCAGCTAATTTTTTGTATTTTTAGTAGAGACGGGGTTTCACCATGGTGACCAGGATGGTCTCGATCTCTCGAACTCGTGATCCACCCGCCTCGGCCTCCCAAAGTGCTGGGATTACAGGCGTGAGCCACCGCGCCCGGCCAACAAAAGCCAATTCTGAATCCTTTTCCCCCTAAGACATGGATGGATATATCCTCAGTTCCCATGGGATCATTTAGAATTTGTGCTCTTCTGTTTTTTGATTATGGTATCTATTCTACCTCCCACCAGGACAAGAGATTCACAGATTCTATCTCTGAAATTGTCTATCTCCAATACTACTACTAGAGTCCAATCTTCATTGCAATCGTAGAAATCTTAAACAACATTTATATGTTAGAGAACTATAACAGCTGAGTGCCCCAAGTAGAAAAGAAAGATTTTAATCTGATAAACTATATATAACAATTAAAAATTTTCTGACTTCCTTTTCTAGCCTGTTTTCCTTCTAGTCCAGGGGTTGGCAAACTCTGGCTTGTGGGCAAAATTCAGCCTGCTGCCTCTTTTTCTATGGTCCCTGATCTAAAAATGGTCTTTAAATGACTGGACAAATCAAAATAATATTCTATGACATGTAAATATTAAATGGAATTCAAATTTCAGGGTCCCTAAATAAAGTTTTTTTGGAACATAGTCATGCCCATTCACTTATACACTGCCTATGGCTGCTTTCTTGCCACAACCACAGAGTTGCATAGTTGTATATGGTCTACAACAGGGTCCCCAAGCCCCAGGCCATGGACTGGTAATGGTTTGTGGCCAGTTAGGAACCAGGCTGTACAGCAGGAGGTGAGCAGCAGGAGAGCAGGCATTACCGCCGGAGCTCCACCTCCTGCCTATCAGCAGAGGCATTAGATTCTCAGAGGACCACAAACCCTACTGTGAACTGTGCATGTGAGGAATCTAGGTTGTACGTTCCTGAAGAAAATCTAATGATTTGATGTGCAACAGTTTCATTCTGAAACCATCTCCCAATCCCCCACTTCATGGAAAAAATTGTCTTCCACAAAACCAGTCCCTGGTGCCAAAAAGGTTGGGGACCTCCGATCTGCAAAGCTTAAGGTATTTGCAAAAGGCTTATGGAAAAAGTTGCTGACCTGTTATAAAACCCTAAACATACCTATATACACTGGCCAAACTTAATTTATTCACCATTCCTTACAAGTCCATTTCCTGCTTCCCTATTTGTTCATCCTGGTGCTCCGTGTATTTACATGAAAGGTTGTTCCCTGATCGTTATCCTCTTAGCACTTCCAAAAATCCATTCCATCATTTCAGGCACAGCTCAAACTGCACTTCCTTCAGGAAGCTTCCCCTGCTGACAGCACAAGAAGTAATGGCTGCCTTCTCTTTGAGCCAGACTTACTGCTTTGTAATATTCTAATGTCACTTTTCTAGTGAAAAAGTTAGCTTTATTATTTTTTTTAATGTAAAAAAATCTGCTTTAGTTTCCTCTCTATAAAGTAGAAGTCCTTAGGGAATTTATCAACCACAAAGTCTAGCCTCATACTTTGGGCGATGAACCAATTTCTCTAATAAAGATTTTCACCTTTTATTTTCCTTATTTTAATTACCCAGTATACACATTAGCTATTACGATTACTTACCACATTCTCCTGGATCTGACAATTAGATACAGAGATACTTGTAGACAAATCTTCTGTAAAATATAAAAAAGATATTTGAGAAAAGGATAACATTTAGTATATGACAATAATATTAATCTTTACAGATGTGAACGCTTATGGTATATCAAAAAACAGGTTAGCATACAGTTAATACAATTACGTACATGAAAAAAAATCAACACATACAACCTATCAACAGGAAACTAGTTAAATAAAATATGATACATCCATACAAAAGAATACTATCTAAACATTTAATTGATGATGTAGGATTGTAAATAATCAAAAAAGTCAGAAAGCTAGTCATGACATTACTGAGTTAAAAAGGGAAGTTGTACTGTAATCCCAGTGTGTTGGGAGGCTGAGGCAGAGGATCACTTGATCCCAGGAGTTTGAGACCACCTGGGCTACATGAAACCCTGTCTCTACAAAAAATTTAAAAATTAGCCAGGCATAGTGGTGTGTACCTGTACTCCTAGCTACTCAGGAGGCTGAGCCAGAAGGATCCCTGAGCCCTGCAATTTGAGGTTGCAGCGAGCTCTGATTTGTACACTGCACTCCCACCTGGGTGAAATGGCAAGACCCGGTCTCTTGGGGGAGGGGAAAAAAAAAACCAGGGTCAAGGGAATTGCAGGGTAGCAGTACTTAAATTAAAAACAAAAATAAATCTATGATTATTTTTGGTGAGTGGAAGAGGTGCGGATGGGGAACAAAGAGTTTTTATGCAGTTCTAAATTGCTTGCCTTTTTATAATTTTACAATGTTGCTTTTTTGGTTAATACATTTATTACCTGAAATAAATCACCTCATTTATCTTTTAAAAAGTGTGTGTTAAGTGCCTGTATTGTTTTCTGAGGAAACAGTCCTAGCTTTAATTAGAATGACACAGAGTTCCATCTAAAAACCTCCAAAACTTAAAAACCACTATGAAACATCCACCTACCTACACCCATCCCAACGCAAAATCAGTACTGAACACCAAACATGTACACAGTCACAATCCTCAGTACACTTGTCTCAACTACATGTTGCCCCTCTGCTGCTACCATTGAGCTCTGCCTATTGTATTCCTACCTGAGGTCCAAATCAGGTTCTTCTACTGTGAAGTCTTGTTTACTCTTCCTGTCTGTATCTGAGTTTTTAAAGTAATGTATTTCCTCACTTTTGCACTGTACTGCTTTATGGTACCATCTAATACCTTTATATATCCCGTCTCTCCTTAAAGAGCTTTTTTGATTTCTCTATATATTGTGTATTTTAGCTCAGGACCTACGTAACAGTTGTACAAAATATAGCTAAACTAAAATAAATTATATTTGGAAAGTTGTTGATACTTATTTCAGTTTGAGTATATTTCTCAAATGAATGAGTTATGTGTCCCCATAAGCAACACAATGTAAATAGGGGAGAAGTGGCATTATAATGACCGTTTAATTGTTAACTGTTTACTTTTGAAACTTTATCCAATTTAGATTTAATTATATAAATTTTGTTGGTACAAAACATGTTTCAATGATTTTTAAGTACTTCTGTAGGTTTGAATACAGTTATTTCTAACAACAGATTTCATGAGTGTGATGTGAACTGTAACACTTTGCTAGTTTGTATCCCACTATGAAGCAAAATATTAATACTAGTAGTATACATGATCCAATGAGACTTTACAGATGCCAAGCACTGTTCTGTATCTTACAGGGTCTCTTTCATTTAATACTGACAACCCTATGAAGTACTTGCCTAAGATCATATAACAGATGGTATAGCCAGGATTTAGGAAAACTTACTCTGGAGTCTAGCACTAGGCATTGTATGTATTTATATATATTATAACCAATATAATTTTTTTTTTTTTTGAGATGGAATCTCTCTCTGTTGCCCAGGCTGGAGTCCAGTGGCACAGTCTCAGCTCACTACAACCTCCGCCTCCTGGGTTCAAGCAATCTTCTGCCTCAGCCTCCCAAGTAGCGGGGACTACAGGCCCACACTACCATGTCTGGCTAATTTTTGTATTTTTAAGTACAGACAGGGTTTCACCGTATTGGCCAGGCTGTTCTCAACTTCCTGACCTCGTGGTCTGCCTGCCTCAGCCTCCCAAAATGCTGGAATTACAGGCATGCCTGGCCAACCAATATAATTTTATAAAATAATTAACTAATGGTATTGGTTACTAAAGACAAAGCTTAAGATGAACAAAGGAACAAAACCATACCCACAAAATGCTTAAGAGAACTAAAGGGGAGAAAAAGCCATCAAGAAGTTTATTCCTTACTGTGATCTTTCCCTTGCCCTGGAGAAGTGCAAACACTTGCTTGAGGAGTAACAGGCATGAGGGCTTGGCGAATTGCTTTTTCCCAGCTCTGTGCTACATCAAGTCCAACTCCAGTGGCAGCGAGAACAGGATTATGAGAGCTATCCCCATTGTTCTCACCAACAAAGTATACCATAGTATCAGTGATGATTTCAAAACAGTGTGGATTGCTGCCTTGTGAAATGTTTGTGAAATCTCGTGGTGAAGATATGCGAAGAATTTCTGAAAGTGGAATTTCCTGAAGTAAAAAATTAAGCATTGGAAAATATGAATATATCTTCGTTTTTATTTTTAAATACACTAAAGAACCAAAGATATGCATTTCAACAAATGCCATTAAGGACACAAGTATGTGGCACATAACACACAGTCAAGTCTTATGACATGGCCTGTCTTGAATGAGCTGCAATGGACTATGATAACTAGGCCAGTAGCAGATCATTAGGATGCAAGGAAGGAGAAGATTTAGGAGGGTAATCTGCCACTGTATCCAACACTTGTAACTTCCAACCATCATTAATTCAACTTCACAGTACAGCCGCAAAGCAAGTAAGAAGCAGAAATAATGATGGAAAAAGCAGAATCTTGGTCAGTTGTTCAAGCTACTCCATTCTGGTTCTGTCCATTGGAATTAACTGTAACAATCATCATGTTTTTAGTCCACTTTCTAAGGCAAAAAAACTTACTTAAAAACAAAACAAAACAAATAAAAAAAACACCTGCTCAAAGCAAGCCATTAGTTCCTATTCTCTCTTACTGACCTAACTGCTTCGTTATAATCTTGCTTGCTGTCAGTTTGTGATGTGGCAAAACATGGAGTCAGGCCAAGCAAAGATGACTGTAAAAAGGAGATTAAGAGCCAAAACAAGCAGTTGGGAATTGGAACCCAAGGCAAGGTGGAAGGTGGGAGAAATACTAAACATCTCACTGACCTCTTCTGGATAGGCAATGATGATGGGAATTTCTAAGCAGTCTAATCTAAATCATAGTATCCAGAAGGAAAGCAGGCACAACCTGACAGGCAACCCAGAAATAAATAAATGCACAGCAACAACAAACAGTCATAGCAGAGCTGCTGTGGGCAGTGAAATGGGGTATAGGAAACAGTTGCTTCAACAAGGAACCTAACAGTGACTTCTATAAACCATACTAGCTAGTCATTATACATATCTTCAAATATGACAGTTAATGATTATCTGAAAAAAACCCACTATCTTAATGCTTATATTTTAAAAATGTAATATCCTTACCTTATAATACTTTGATCCAGATTCATTCTGAAACAATGTTAGACATTTGCTGTCAAGTCTCCAATAATGCCTCTTTCTCTATAAAATAAAGATGAGAAAACTGAGTTCAAAAATGGTTTCTCCCAAGTACTTGTACCTAACTTTTCCTTTCATTTATGTTCATAAATTTGTATTTGTGAATGTTTAAGATTCATGAGGTTCAAAATTCTCAAAATATAAAAAGGAAGTGTGAAAAGTATCACTCCTACCATCACTCATCCCTACTTTTCACCCATACTCCAGGCAAAGAATGTTACTAAGTTTCTGGGAATCCTTTTAGAGAATTTTATACATGCACACATGAATACATATATATTTCACACATACACACACACATAAAAATATGTAATTTACTTATAGGCTATATTCTAGAAGTTCATTTGCTAAGCCAGTAGCGGATCATTAGGATGGGTAAACAGACACGTGCACATGTAATTTTGCCTGATAGTGTTACATCATTCTACACAAGTCTTGATACAATTTATAGTCTCATCAGCAACATAAGAGAGTGCCTATTTACTCACACTCTCACTAATGCAGTATGTTTTTAACTTTTTGATCTTTGCTATATTTAAAAAATAAAAACTGGCATTTCAGTGAAAGGTTAAAGTAACATTTATTTTACTGTAAATGAAATCAAGCTCTTATGTATAAGAGTCTATTTCCTGAGAAACTCTCTGTTCATATTCTTTGTCCATTTTCCTATTGTGTTATGGTCTTTCTCTTATCAATTTGTTGGCATTCTTCACATCATATGGAATTAACCCTTATTTAGAATGAGTTGAAAATATTTTTCCCAGTTTCTCATTTGTCTTTGCTTTTGGATTTTGCCACGTATAATTTTTTTTAGTGAGACTGAATTTATTGACCTTTTATTCTTTATTATTAAACATATAATTCTCCCAAAGTTTCTTCTACTGTTTAATTTCTTTACATTCATATCTTTGATATATTTAGGTTTATTATGTGTAAAGTATGAGGCATATATAAAACTTTATTTTTTTCAAAATGACTACATGGTTATCCCAATACCATTTGCTGAATTACCTATCTTTCCCTCTGTTAATCTGATGTAACGGCACCTTTGATACACCATTAAATTCCCAACTGCAGGTACACCACTTCAAGTTACATTTGCAAGGATATGAACTATAAATAAAAGAAAACACATACACACTGCAGTCTATACTGTTATCATCATATAAAACTTTAGGCCACCTAAATGTATTGGGTACTTCATTTTATTCTTAAAACGTTTATTAAAAAGCTTGTTTCAATAATCTATTCAGCAAATTTAAAAAATTGATACTTCATTTTATTCTTAAAAAGGTTTATTAGAAAGCTTGTTTCAATAATCTATTCAGCAAATTTAAAAAATACAATAGTGGCTACTAACATTTATTGAGTGCCTTACTGTATGCAAAACACTGTTCCAAGATCTTCTCATATGTTAACTGATTTGGATTTATTAGGTGGTTACAGTAATAATTATTTGTAACCACCTAATAAATCCAGTTTCAAACAAGGAAACTAAAGCATAAAGAAAGTAAGTAACTTTCCCAAGTTCATACAGTGTTATAGCAAGTTACAGAGATTTAGGCAGTCTGGCTCCAAAGTCTATGTTCTTAGCTATTACACTATGCTGATTCTTTAAACCTATTTCCTTCTACTAAAATTTCATCATTACTCATCTTTGCTGGATCTAAAAAACAACCTGCATATTTACATTAAGTTAAAGTCTACAGAAAAACAAACATGCTTCCTTCCTTGGTAATAAGATGACTTTTTAGATGAAGTGTTAGTTCCGTCTATTTTTATTTGTAGCTCCATTGTGTTTCAAGTTAGTTATATTTTATTGTGGAACAATCACAGATCCTTTTTGAGTATCGACTGCTCTACCAGTTTGTAAACACATTAAATATTCTGCCTTTTAAAAATTCCTTACAGATTTAACTATAATTCCAGCATATCTTCTATAAACTGCTGCAGTGTACATAATGTCTTAATATATATTTCATAATTTTGATTTAAAAAATGTACAAAATAAAATTCATAACAAAGTCTTATTAACATATTGAAATGTATGTGATTACTGACCAGGTTATCCCTGCTGGTGTAATGGACCATCCACCCTTCCTTCACCATTGTGCTGCTCTTCCTCTTTGTGTGCTTGATGGATTGTACAACCCTCATTAGCGGAATATTATTGCTTGTTGATGGACTACAAAATATTTAAAATGTATAAATATGTGTAGAGTTTTAAAAATCATATAAATATTGTAGAAAAACATGAAGACTTTTTAAAGATAATTGAGCCAAATTTTTTCAAAATCTCTTAGTAAAATAAACAATGGCTTAAGAAGAAAAATTAATCCTGTATGAGGATACACAATTGATTCTGTTTTAAGGTAATATCGTAAATCCTCTTTACTTGTCATGAATGTTTTCTGAAGGGTCACACGAAAAAATTAAAAACAATGAGCAGAGCAGAAAGCACCCTCCCAAACTGGAATATTTGGAGCCCAGTAAAGGGTCTCATTTGGGTTTGCTGCTGAAGAGTTTTCCTGCCCTGGGCAGCATGACAAACTAGCAAATCCATAACAAGGCAAAACGCAACTATATATAACTCAAATGTCAAATGCAGTTAATCATATATGGTTAGCAAAATGTATTTCTATTAGAAGATATTTAAAGGAAAATGATTTACAGAAATTTACATTTACTAAGAAAATGTAACGAGTCAAATTACGTAGCAGTGCAACACGGCTCAGTAACTACAATTTGGAGTATATGTATAAAATACACTGTTTTGAAATTTGAGCCTCAAACAGTTAAATACTTTTAAACTATGACGTAAACTAGCTAGGTTCTGCAATAGTCTCCAAAATGGGTAGACAAAATTTTTGTTAATAATGCTAGTGATAGTAAGAACTGTTATTTGATGATAAGCCAATCAGAATAAGTGACAACTGAGCCATCTCAGATTGATAAATGACTCATTTTCTTTAAGTAACTCTTTTTTTTTCCAGGGAAAAACAAAACCTGCCAAAATGGGGATATTTTGCTACAAGGTAGTATATCCTCTAGGCTACAAAAAAATTGAATTTCTATGAACAGAGTGGCATATTTAGAACGGTTTTGTAGTCTAACATTTTTACAAAATGCTAATACTTGGATTAACTGTGGCAATATGAAAACTGCCCTCTTCATCATCACTATTTTTGTGCAACATTTTCATAAGTATATTCTTTATTGCTGTTTCTCCTACCAGTTAAAGCTGTCTGTGTGAAAAATGGGTTGCTTTAACTGAAAGTTCAATACTGACACCTTGCAGTGGCTGCTCCACAACTAGGTTTTAAATGTAGACCATCTTAAAAAAGAATTTTTCTTTAAAAAAAAACAAAAAACCCCCAAAAAAACAAAACAACAAGGATTCTCATACCTTCCCATCTTGAGTGGATGGCAAGGGTGATATAATTTATTTCAGAAATACTACACTGCATGTAAAAGAATTAGCCACAGTTTATTTAGATTTTTAAATTATTTTTAAGGTCCCACTTAAAGAGACATGGCTTTTTCTTAATGAGATCCTGAACTGACCTTGCAACTGGAAGTAGCTTGTAATATGTATATATGTTACCTGATCGTTTTAACGGCTTCTTCATCTCTTTCCACATCAAGATCAGATGGATCCAGGAAGAACATCTTGTCTTCTGGGGGAGATGGCTCTTCTGTGTCATCCAAGCCCCGACTACTATCACTATTTATGTCATTATTGTCAATATCCATTGGTATATCTGTATCTGTTCCCAGACTGGAAGGTTCTGGTAAAATTTTAAATAAATTTCGGAGTTTCATATTAACAGACGAAGTCTAATAAATGTGCCAAAAGTTTTAAGATCTTAAAATATAAGAAAATATCTTTATGAGTTAAGATAAAGTATTTCTTTTTTTTTTTTTTTTTTTTTTTGAGATACAGTTCCACTCTTGTCACCCAGGCTGGAGTGCAATGGCATGATCTCAGCTCACTGAAACCTCTACCTCCTTGGTTCAAGTGATTCTCCAGCCTCAGCCTCCCAAGTGGCTGGTATTATAGGCGCCTGCCATCATGCCCAGATAATTTTTATATTTTTAGTAGAGAAGGGGTTTCGCCATGTTGGCCAGGCTGGTCTTGAACTCCTGACCTCAGGTGATCCGCTCATGGTGGCCTCCCAAAATGCTGGGATTATAGGTATAAGCCACTGCACCTGGCCTAAGATAAATGATTTCTTAAAGAAGATACAAAATATACAACTCATAAGGCACAAAGTTAATTAATTTGATTACATTAGAATTTTAAATTTCCATTATGACAAATACTATAAATGAAGATAAGCCACCACCATTATGGTTAACTGATTTTTGACAAGAGTGTTAAGAAAATTCAATGGGCAAAAAATAGTCTTTTAAGTAAATGGGGCTAGGATAACTATAATCTCTGCATGCAAAAGAATGAAGGTAAACCCCTTCCTTAAAACATATAAAAAAAATTAAAGTGGATGACATACAATGTAAAAACTAAGACTATAAAACTCAGAGAAGAAAGCAAGAGAGTAAATCTTTGTTACCTTGCATTAAGCAAAGCTTTCCTAATACATCAAAAAGATAAGTGACGACGTAAGTAAATTGGACTTCATCAAAATATAAAACTTCCGTGCTACAAACACCACCTTACGAAGTTACAAGTAGGCCCACAGAATGGGAGAAAATATATGCAAATCATGTACCAGATAAGGGACTAGTATCCAAGTATTTAAAAATTCTTACAACTCAATGAAAAATAAATGAGCAAAGGATCTGAACAGGTATTTTTTTCAAACAATATATAAAAATGGCCAATGAGCACATGAAAAGATGCGCAATATTATTAGCCACCAGGGTAATGCAAATGGAAACTAGAATGAGATACCACCTCACACGACCTAGGATGGCTGTAATCAAAAAGATACACAATAACAAGTGACAGCAGGGATGCAGAGAAATCAGAATCCTCATACACTACTCATGTAAAATGGTGCATTTTTTTGATTACTAGTGAGTTTAAGCATCTCACCAGTAATCAAATGCACATTAAGATAAATATAACTGTATTTCGTATCCATTTATCAAAAGCTGGAAAAGCACAAAAACACAATTACATGAACTATAAATGTAGAAAAGACTTTAGTCATAAACAAACTATACTAATTCAGATTAACCAAAAGAGAAAACAAATCATACTCTGTCAATGGTGTTAATCAGTGCTATGGTCTGAATGTTTGATTCCCCTTAGAAATCTTAACTCCTGGCTAGGCTGGCGGTGGCTCATGCCTGTAATCCTAGCACTCTGGAAGGCAGAGGCGGGTGGATCACAAGGTGAGGATTTCGAGACCAGCCTGGCCAATATGGTGAAACCCCATCTCTACTAAAAATATAAAAATTAGCTGGGCGTCGTCTCCCAAGGTAAGAGTATTAGTGGTGGTGGGTCTTTGGAAGGTGGAGTCTTTAGGATTGGGTGCTCTTATAAAACATGCCCATGGTGGAACAGTCCTTCATCTGTTCCACCATGTGAGATGCAACCACAAGGTGCCTTCAACCAGGAAATGGACCCCTACTCACCAGACAGAGAATCTGCCAGTGCTTTGGACTTCTCAGTCTCCAGAAGTATGAAAAATAAATTTCTACAGTATTTTGTTATAGCAGCACAAACAGACTAAGACAACCAACAACCATAGAAAACATGCCACCAGGCAAAATGTTAATTAAACTCTCCCAAAGAGTTTAATTTTCATTTATGTTTTTCCTTTTACAGAACTACTCACATAAAAATTGTTACCAGTCATATAAATTGTTAAAGGAAAATTATGATGAAAATTTAAGAGTCCTTACTGTTTCCTTCCAAAAACAGATAACTAACTGCCTTGCTTAGTATTGTCTTGAAAACAAAACAAAAAAAGGCCTCAAAGAGAAAATGGATAATGATTATTTGACAGAGAAAGAGACAGTGAGGCTGTATAGTATATTCTAATCACTAGGGACTAAGGAACCAAACCATATGGGTCTAAGTTCCAGCTCTGCCACCTATTGGCTATATTTCTGGGACAAGTTATTTCATGTATTTATGCCTCAGTTTACTCATCTCTAAGCACCTACCTCAAAGGGTTGTTCTTAGGTTGAACTGTCAATATATTTAAAGAGTTTAGAACAGTGCCTGGTATAGCAAGCAGTTAGTAAATATTAGAACTATGAAAGAACAGATACAACAGCAGGGTTTTAAAACAAGTTCTTTTATGTCTAAAGATGAAAGAGAATATGCAGTACCACTGGCTGTATTAGACTACAAAGTAACAGTGGGTAGAGGAAAGAGAAGACGGCACGATTACTAATAAATGTAGACCATCAGTGGTCTCTGCATTTTGCTTGATTATTAAATCAGAAGAAAATCTTTAAGAGACAAAATAAATTATGAAAACAGAACTTTATCTGAAGATAATACACCAAAGAATCATGACCTTTTCTGCTCTTTTACAGAAATTAAGAAAAAGAATTGTACCTCCATTGAAGGTAACCTCTCCAAGGCAGTCTCTTGGTACTTTTGATGCACAGCGTTTATGGCAGTTGAATTTACAATCTAAAATAAAAATATTCAGAGTATTAATTTATGCAAAAGTCAAGCATTATCAGATATGGTTAGAATTTCTTTAAATCACTCACAAATAAATTATTAGTAGTAATGATGTTAAAATAATAGTACCCACGTACCAATCACTTTTAGCACCTCCCTGCAACCCCCCTCCATCGATTTCTTCACTTGTATAATGAGTACCATGTACAACACGGCCATAATGTATTAGCAGCTCCGTATTTCCTTCTCTTACCTCATATTCATCTTTCCACACCTCCCATGAAAGTTTCTCAAGCTGATTAAATTCCTATTTAACATATGTCAGATACACACTTTCAATTTCTAAGTATCACGACCTAATGTATATGCAGAAAAGACACTGAGATCCAACAAACATTTATGAGCAACCTAATAAAGGTTTTCACATACAACCCTGTGAGGAAGGACTGAGTGTCTCCGGCATAAGGCCTCCCACTTGTACATAATGGTTCTCTTCAGTCTAAAAGAAACCTTAGAGTTGACAGCACTGCAGATCAGTGTCAAGTACAATCTGTCCAAAACTACTGTATAACTCAGTGGTTCTCAAACTGTGGTCCCAGATCAGTTTCATCAGGCAACTTGTTAGAAATGCAAATTCTTGGGCCCTACTCCAGACCTACTATATCAGCAACTCTTGGGGCGTGGGGTAGTAGGGCTGAGCTCTGTAACTTGTACTAAAGTTGAGACCCACTGATCTAACTATGTCTAATACCAACTTTGAAATGCATCTATTAGTAATAACTGGGTAAAAATAATTTTGAGTCCTGACTTAGACTGTTTTTGTAACCCTTATAAGTCAAGAAAATCCTGGGTATCATGCCAACAGCACAGGCTAAAAATCGTTAAATGACAAAGCCCCGTGAAATTTATAATTTGGTAGATGATAAAATTTACATAATTTGGTAGATGATAAAATTTACATTCTTTAAAACACTATCCTTGTTAAGATAGGCCCTAGGGAAAACTCATGTGATAATATTAATATCTTGCACTAACTCTTAAACAACAGATTTGTGTTTTATCTCATGAACCTTGCGAGTTGTGAAAACAAGCTTTCCATCTTCTTTCTGAAAACTCAGGTGTTAGGGGTGGGGAAACTTATGGCTGTTAATTCCAGCACTTTGGGAGGCTGAAGTGGGCGGATCATTTGAGACCAGGAGTTTGAGATCAGCCCAGCCAACACGGCAAAACCCCACTTCTACAAAAAAAAATACAAAAATTAGCTGGGTGTGGTGGCACATGCCTGTCGTTATAGGTACCAGGGAGACAGAGGCAGAGAATCACTTGAACCCAGGAAGTGAAGGTTGCAGTGAACCAAGATCGTGCCACTGAACCCCAGCCTGGGCAACACAAACAAAAAAAACCAAAAAACCAAAAAAAATTCAGAGCTGAATTTGTGGACTACCTGTAGCAAGCATGTAGGTTTGAATGGTAGGCAGGCAGGTTTAGTTCTCTATGTCCTACGTTTTTATTAATTTGCTTATGCTCTCTTATATTTTACATATGCTTTTAAGCTGCTTTGAAGTTTTTATATACCCAAGTAGAAAATAAAGACAAACAGAAAATGAATAAATTCTTGGAATTGTATTTTTTCTCAAATGATTCAGTATAATAGTTTTAACTAGATCATTTTTCCTTCTTAGAAGACTGACAAAAATATTTTTAAGTATCTTAATTCCTATTAAAATATGAAAATGACTAAATTATAATTATTTTATTGATAAATGAAATAACTATATTAAAACAAAACCTACCATTTTTTGATCTAACTATGTCTAATACTACCTTTGAAATGCATCTATTAGTAATAACTGGGTAAAAATAATTTTGAGGCCTGACTTAGAATGTTTTTGTAACCCTTGTAAGTTACAAGGGTTAGCCTGTGTCAACAGCACAGGCTAAAAGATCATTAAATGACAAAGCCCCATGAGTAAAATGACTCCTATTATTACTAACTCCAATATAAGCAGAAAATACTGTTATTCTTGAACCCTAAAAAGTTGAATAACCCAGGAGCAGAATTAACAGGCTTTATTTAAAAATTCATCCATCTTTATTTTAGTTCCTCTACAAATACTATACTTTCCTGCATATGGTTTAAGAATGATTCTGCTCTGCTTAGCAGGGCAGCAATATTAACTAACTTTATTAAGATTATCTGTTGGCTAGAATTTTTACATCTGTTACTAATGTTCTTTTCCAAAACATTTCTCAGTGGCTGCTTGCCAATACATTTTTGTGTTGATATTTTAAAGTATTAATTTATGTAGTAACTCATATTCAAAGCAAGCTGTTGAAATAAAATTTCATCATGTAGTAATGCCTAATAGTTATCAAATACCTGATAACAAATGTATAACCTGTTCCCCATTTGATGTTTTTGCATGCTGTCATACACTGTCAAGACAAGCTTTATTTTCTTATATATTTAAGCTTATATGCAATTATCTTACTCTGTGCTGTAAGCAAGAACACACTGTTACAAAACCCTCAACCCTAATGTTTTATTTAGATCACTTGATAATTCCACAAATACTTCCACTATATAAAAAGTACAATACCAAGAACTGTTAATCACATGAAAAAAAAAAAACAAGATTAAAATTAGACTACTTATATCATATCCTGCTCAATGACTAATAATCTAAGACTAATAATCTCTATTTTAGTTTTCACTCCACTGTGAAAACATAGTTTCTAGTGTACAGCATTGCTGAGAAGATACGAGACAAAAAGATACAATCATCTTTAAAAAGCATAATAAAAGGATGATATAAGTATAAGCAAATCATTATTCCAGTATGCTATTAAAAACTTGTTTCATTAAGAGATGTTACTATGTGTGCTGGGTTAGTATTCAAATAAGGGTGGTCCCCATTATAATTTCAGTAGCTTCTATTATGTCCTACCTATTTCAGTGTGATTATTCTCTGGAATGACAGTTTTTATACAATTCTACTAGCTACATACTTAAAAACAAAAAAAAAGCAAAACTCTTGCAGTATGCTTATGTGTGTGTGTAATAAATATTTAATGAAAAGAGGAAAGTGTTATTTTTATTTTGTTTAGTGTCGGGCTCTGGAATAAAAAAGACATAAAACCTCAAGTATCAGCTTTGCTGCCAACTAGTTGTTCTGTATCGGCAAATAATAAGCATACGGGTGAAGAAGCCATTCTCAGAGATCCACATTCTAGTTTTTCCGTTTACTAGCTACAAGATTTTAAACAAGTTACCTAATCCATGTCTATAAAATGAAAAATGACTCCTAACATTACTAACTCCTATTACTACTAATATACTAACAAAAGCATAATTCACATATAATTGCTTTGAAGACTGAGTATGTAAAGTTTTGTCTGTTTTACTATAGTGCCTGGCACATAATAACACACACTGCAGATAGTAGTAGTAGTAGTAGTTTACATACACATATTTTATTTATATTTCTATTTCCTTTATGTAAGTTAGCAATTATGAGAATAATCTATTTGGCTAATGCGTCTGAAATGTAAATATTTTAAACCTGTATTTAATAACAAAAACAGACACAAATTTTACTTAAGGAAAACACCTAATCCCACCTTTACACTGCATTCCTTGGCGAAAGAGGCCTTTCAGTAACCGCTTGCAGTACTGACATATCGTGGGACGGGTGTAAGAGTGAACAGCAAATGTGTGTGGAACTTTCACTCTGCACATTACCATCTTTTCCATCCAGATTGGGCGACCACTCCAAGAAGGAATTCTCTTACTTGGTTCCTGGTGGACATGTGACTAAAATATAAGTAATTTCCATAAGTGTAAGTCAATATTAAAAACAAAGTGGTGGGAGCAGAGCTTAACCACAAGCGTCATTTATTTGAAACGCTAAAACCAAAAAACTCTAAAAATGCTGTTCTCAGTTTCCTTTGCAGCATTTAATTTACCAATCCTTGAATGACAAAAATGCAGATTCTTTTTGCTAATATTTATGCTTAAAAAAAAATCTAAGACATGTTCATTCTCAGGTACATATTCACTAATTATTATTCGCCAGGCACATTTCAGCACCTTACAGATAAAACCCACAAACTTTAAAACAAATTCAGAAAGTATTATTGGTGTTCATGTTGCATTACTGAACATGACATCTGAATATATTTTGAAACAAATTTTAGGTTTCAAATTTATCTTAATACTAAAACGTTCATAAATTTTAAGTCTAATTAATAATGATAAACAATGGCAGATACAAAACTAATTAAAACAACAATAGTTTCAGTCATTCAGCTTTAAGAAGAAGTTCCTTTATTTTCCAATTGTTTGGGTTTTTCTACCAGGTGAACAAAAAGCAACATTAAAGAAGGCATGAATTAAAAATTTTTGTGGGGTAAGTAGATTTTGGTAACTATGACCCTTTCTATCTGAAGGGAATAATCAAACTATACATCACGTAGTTCAATGTGGCTCATTCCATCCATTCAACAAACATTCACTGATTACTATACGCCAGACCCTATTACATACTGGGGACACAAAATTGAATAAAACATAATCCAGATTCTCAAGCACAAAATCCTAATACTTAACTACCCTCTGTCTCTATTAACAGATTTGGCTGTGCCTGCTCGCATTCTCACTGCCAGAACTGAGGTCCTGAGATCTTTCAGATGCCTTCTATAACTAGTAATGTTTGTAACTCAGAGAAGTTGGGTCATTCTACATTCATATGTTCAACCAAAAGAAGCAAAAGAAGTCAGAAGAAACCAAGAGACAGAGAAGTGCAGGGAGAAGGGGAGGAGGAAAAAGAAAACAAACAAACAAACAAACAAACAAACAAACAAACGGAAGAAAAGGAAAAGGACAAAACAACTGGTGGGAGAAGAGTGTCATAAAATACCTCAAACTGAGAGTAGGCAGATATTTTCTAAAATGGATTCTGAAACAGTTTAATTCAGAAAAAGATGAAGAGTGTGTGGAAACCCAAACTATGCTTGTGTGCTTCAACTGTCCAAGGTGTCCTGCTCTAGCCTGGCTTATTTTTCCTCCATGCTGCCTTGTATCGACCACTTTCAGCAAAAAGAACCCCACAGTGATTCTGCAAAGCAAATAGTAATAAAGAACCTAGCAGGAACTAGAAACAGATGTTTTAGGTCTTTGGCTCTTTGTTCTAGTGGTGACTCAACACTGCTTCTCTTGCTCCTGTACTTTTGGTTTGTCTCAAATTCAAAACACAAACGGAGGCTGAGCACAGTGGCTCATGCCTGTTCCAGACGAGCCAGGGCAACATAGTGCGATCCCCTCTCTTAAAAAAAAAAAATTAGCCAAGTGTGGTTGAGCATGCCTGTAGTCCCAACTACTCAGGAGGCTGAGGTGGGAGGATTGCCTGATCCCAGCGGGTCAGGGCTGCAGTGAGCTATGGTCTCGCCACTGTACTCTAGCTAGACAAACTGAGTGAGACCCTGTCTAAAAAAAAAGCCAATGGCCAGCTTGTGACAGCCTTTCGAATCCAGGTATTAGGGACATGGTACAGAGCCAGTGTGCCATGAACTACTCAGGGGACTATGGTTGTAGAAGTCACCTAACATGTCATGTCCAGTACAAGTAGTCAGTTATTATCCCTATTTTAAACATGAAAAAAAAAAAAAAAGTCAAAAGGATTAATACTACCAAGTGGTAGTAACAGAATCAACATGAACTTAGGTCTCCTATATAACAGTCCAGTGATTCTACCCCTTTTCCCAAATGTTTTTTTTTAAGACAGAGTCTCACTCTGTCACCCAGGCTGGAGTGCAGTGGTGCGATCTTGGCTCACTGCAACCTCCACCTCCCGGGTTCAAGTGATTCTCCTGCCTCAGCCTCCTGAATAGCTGAGATTACAGGTGTGCACCGGCATGCCCAGCTAATTTTTTGTATTTTTTAGTAGAGATAGAGTTTCACCATGTTGGCCAGGCTGGTCTCGAACCTCTGACCTCAGGTGATCTGCTCACTTTGGCTTCCCAGAGTGCTGGGATTACAGGCGTGAGCCACCACACCCGGCCCCCTTTTCCCATTTTAATGTATCTGTGCATAATGCAATCCCATCAGTAACAGTGGTTTGCTACTCTATTGAGTGAGAATGGCAAGAAAGGTATAGCAGACTTAATTAGAATTGGGGTGGAGGTGGATGCTGGTACAATTATGTAGAGAATTTGGTTAAAATCAGACCACTGAGATTAGAGTAATTAGAACTGAGTAGAAGTTCTTTCTTACCTTGTTTTAATGTCTCCTACATACAAATTAGTGCTTCGCTTCAACTATTATTTCTTAATGTACAGCCAGAAATTTTCTAAAAGTAATCTGATTATTTCCACAGCTTAAGTTTAAGCTAAAATTTGCCAAAGTCATTGCTCACAAAAACCTCATAACAATATGGTCAACTCTCAATTATCTATAATAATAAAGGGAATAAAAATATATATTTTTAAAAGGGTAATTCCTCAAGTATGTATACTTAATCAGCTTTGGGGTATTAGTGAAATTCTCCACTTTTATATGCATACTCATATCCAACATTTTCTTTCTAGTTTGATTCTATTCTTCCTAACACCAAAGGAATTCTCCCAAATGTTCTGAAG
This sequence comes from Saimiri boliviensis, assembly GCF_048565385.1. Lineage (NCBI taxonomy): Eukaryota > Metazoa > Chordata > Mammalia > Primates > Cebidae > Saimiri > Saimiri boliviensis. Next base: position 36,905,234 of record NC_133449.1, read on the forward strand.
GGAACACTTGTCTGTTTCACCTTCAAACAGCCCACACTCAGTTCTGGTTTCTTGAATCTCAGTGGTCCCATTTTAACCAAATTCAATGAACAATCTTTTTCTGTTCTTTCACCTTTTTACTGGATTCCCTTTAGACCAAACTTGTCCAACTCATGGCCCACATGCGGCCCAAGACAGCTTTGAATGTGGCCCAACACAAATTTGTAAACTTTCTTAAAATGTTAGGAGATTTTTTTTTTTAGGGTGTCAGCTATCATTAGTGTTAGTGTATTTTATGTATGGCCCATGACAATTCTTTGTCTTCCACTGTAGCCCAGGGAAGCCAAAAGATTGGACACTCCTGCTTTAGACTGACATAACAGACATTATAACAGAAACTGACTTCTCACATGTAAACAAAGACAACCTTAGATTCAAAAGTTTCTACTTCCAACTTGCCTATTTTCAAGCTTATCTTACTATTTAGAAGTTTACTATCTTGACTCCTTAGAAACGTTTCTCCCTCATTCTCCCTAACTATAAAATCAGGATGGCCCTTATACCTCCCAGGATTGTGGTGAGGATTATATGAGAAAAGGAAAGCACCTAGCATAAAGTCTGGCACGTGATACCTTATGAGGCTCTTAATATGTAGCCACTCAGAGTTAGTTCTTCTCTAACCTTGGTTGAGCATCAGGGTTCTTTCTTCCAAACTGGTATCTCCTCCGTTTCTTCCCACTCCACTCGTCCTTCCTTCTAATTTTCCTCCATAGGCTCTTCTCTTACTCTGCCTCCTCCTTTTTTAGGCTATGCTGAACTGACAAAAGTAAACCCTGAAAGCCCTTCCAGGCTACAAGCTCTTCTTGTTTTAAAATACTCTGAACAATCTAACCAATTCAGACACATAACTGTACTTCTCCTGCCTCAGCCTCCCGAATAGCTGAGATTATAAGTGTGCACCAGCATGCCCAGCTAACTTTTTGTATTTTTAGTAGAGACAGGGTTTCACCATGTTGGCCAGGCTGGTCTCGAACTCAGGTGATCTGCTTACCTTGGCTTCCCAGAGTGCTGGGATTACAGGCGTGAGCCACCACACCCGGCCCCCCTTTTCCCATTTTAATGTATCTGGGCATAATGCAATCCCATCAGTAACTTCCCTAAGGAGTTTTCTCATGTCCAAGATAAAATAGAAACTAATGAAAAATGTAATACCTTATCTACCTGCTCTTTCTGCTATTTCCTAATCTAGTAATACTTAACTGGGCATAGTTGGCATACCAGCATCATTTGTTTAGCTCTTAACATATCTCCATTCTACTGTCCTCATTCCTAAGTAAGTTCTCTGCAGTTCAGTGTATAAGATGCACTAACCTTTTCCTACCAGTCTTTCCAGGCTCTTCTGTATGTTTATACCAACCCCTCATTTTCAGTCCTTTATGCCACAGCACTCTTTTTCTCCTTTAAAAATCTCACACTAGGGCTAGGCAATAGGAAAATATGGGACTTTTGCGAAAGGATTTCAAAAGCTTTCACTCTGGTGTCTCAACTTAGCAAAATATTATGACTAAGGTACAATGACAAGGCCCTGATTCTGCCATTAATTTACAGAAGACCAGAGAAGTTACAGGAACAACTAAATAATAAGATTACAATCTATGAATGGAAGTCATTTCAAATACCATCAAATGTACAAGGGAGTTATTTCCTTCTTCCTAGATCTACTGCCTTTATCCTTGAGAGGTATACACTCTATTAGGAAAAAATCATTGATTTATAAATAATGACATCTGGATTTAATTCCACTATCTCTTATTAATTTGCTCTGTGACTTCAGACAAGTTGCTTAACTGCTCTGTACCTCACCTGTCTTATCTGTCTACAGATCTGTAGATACATTTCATATTCTGAGGATCGGTGGAGTCATTTACTCAATCATTCCTTCTTTACTGAGTACCTACTAAGTACCAGGTATTATACTGAACACGATGGAATAATTAAAGACATAAATATCTTAAGGACAACCCAATATACAAACACTGTGATATTAGGTTCAATGTTACACATAAAATTAGGGAAAAGTGATGGCATTCAGAAAGTAAAATAGTGTCTAGATGAGGAGAAAATCAGGAAAGGTAGCTTTCAAGCTAGGTTTAGAAAATCCATGTAGAAGGGACATTAAGAGCAAACGTTAAGGGAAGCAAGGATGGTGTGTTCAGGGAATCCCAAATAGTTCAGATTGTAAGAAATGTAGAATAAATAAAGGTTTCCTGGTGGGGAGTTACATAATCAAGAGCTGTATAACAGAAAACTTGATCTGGCTGTCATGTATAAGATGAAGTATGGAGACCAGGAGTCAGGCTAGGGGTCTGGCAAGATGGCTAATGCAGTGGTACAAGCCATAATACAATCCCAAGGTGTGCAAAATGCTATTTGTTACTATTGGTAAATCCTGTCTCCATTACTACATTTTATGTTTCTGAAGTGTAGGAGCATTACCATTCTTTACCATGTAAATTATGGTCTAGAGTGATTAATACACCCTGCAGAAACAGAGAATAACTAGTAAAATGTCTATTACCTTAGAATACGTACCTCTTCACTGGGAAGGGCTACATATTCAGGCTGCAGGGGTCTTGGAACTGAGAGGCCAGGTCCTGGCAAAGATACATTTGACAGACGTCTCTTTCTTACTCCACTACAGTTATTTGGAATCTTGAAGGCACATCGTTTATGATAATTTAATCCACAGCCTAAACATATTTTACAAGGTAAAATGTAAGATTAAAAAAAACTTTACTATTTGACACATAAAAACCACTGCTTCTTTTATTTAATATATTTTCTCTGTTAGCCATACCTACCCTAATTAAGAACCCAGGTGGCAGGCTAAGTGGATAAATTAAAGAAGAAAAGCAAATGTATAAAAAGGATAAATCAGCTAGAGCAGTGAGCGGTTCTTAGGGTGTGGTCCCTAAGGTAACCACCTGGAAATTTGTTAGAAATGTAAATTATAAGGCTCCACCCCTGATCTAGAGTTAGAAACTATGAGGATGAGGCCCAGTAAAGGGTGTTTTATAATGCACAATACAGTTTGAGAACCACGGGCTTAAAGCACTGGTTAGCAAACAATGGCCTCCGTACCAAATTCCTCCTGTGACATGAAAATTTTATGAAACTCAAATTTCGGTGTTTCTAAATCAAGTTTTATTGGAACACAGCCAATCTATTTGTTTACATATTGTCTGTGACTGGTTTCATACTGTAATAGCAGAGTTAAATCAAGACAGAGACCAAAAGACCAACAAAGTCTAAAATATTTACTCCCTGGCCCTTTACAGAAAAACTTTATTGATCCTCCACCTTAGAAGACTGTTTCTCCATCAGAAATGCGCACCTGTGTCCTATTCCTAGCAATTCTAATTCAGAACAAATTTGACCATTTAGTTGTAAGAGACAACTTTTTAAAAACAAAAACTGACATGAACATTTATGGAGCCACTACTTTGTACTAAATATTTAACCCCATTACCTTATTTAACTATTTACTCTACAAAACCAGTGGGGCAGAATGTATTTTACAAAGAAATTAATCTTAAGAGGTTTAGTAATTTGCCTAAGAATATGAAGGAGTAGGTGGCAGAGCTAGAACCAGAGTCCTGATCTCTCCAATTCTAAATCCTCGTTCCTATCCTAGTCAACAGTTCATCATCTTGTTTTTTTCACTGGTAATAAAAGAATGCAAATGTGGAATCTTATTTCAAATGACCACAAAAATTTTTGAACACATACCTTCACATTTAAGTCCCTGCCGCACCAATCCCCAGAGCATCTCACCACAATAATCACAGAAAGTAGGAGCTTTGTAAGAATGTACATAGAGAGTATGTGGACGAATCTGGAAGTCTTCTACTGTGGCCAAAGCTTTAAAAAAGGAAAGTATTAAAATATATCTTGTATTTGTAACTGTGATGAGATTAAGAAAGCTCACACATTCGTTTATGTCAAAGTACACAGAATCATTTTTTCTCTGAAAATTTCATTGGACCATAAAAGTAAATTATTTTCAGCATTTAATGTTGTGATTTCAAACTCTAGGAAGTCCATTTGCTTCTAATCATTTGAGCTCCTGAAATAGGTAGTAGGTTAGCTCTTTGGAACTCCAACATCATTTTCTCATTATGAAAAGACTGCAAATAGATGTTAGGTCTATTTTGGCCAAATGAAAACTGCTTCACTTACACACAGTGGGAAGTAGAACACTAAAGTAAAAAGTACTGTGGAACTTAACTTCAATTTATAGCAACGTTTCTGTGGAAAAAGAGTAATACTGAGTCCTAACTTAGGATCTCAGGATACACTTGTCTGCTTGTTCTCCAGAGTCCTAGTGGATAAGAGAAAGAAACTCCTTTCCCCTCAGTGAACATCAGGACAGTAGACGCAAGGAACTTCCTCTCACCTCAACCTGCAAGTGATTAGTAGATACTCTGTAGTCTGATGGGGTTCAGAGTAGAGAAGGAAGAGATATGAGCAGGACTTCCAGGTAAGACAGGGAGTGAAATTCATCAGGAATGAAGAGGAAGGCAAAGATTGGGAAATACAGAGATGGTTTGGGGTTGCTGTACAGAAGATGAATGCAATGTAGCGGGAGTGAGATGAATGAGAATCAGAAATATAAGATGAGAGGAGTGGAAACTGATAAAAAGAGAGGATCTAAAGAACAGGCTCAAAGGTGAGTTTGAGAAAAGGGAAAACTGGCAGCAGGATTCTGACCCATGACTGGACAGCTTGCTTCCTTTCTTTCATCAGTTCTCCTACTTGTCAAACGAGAAGTACTGTGGACCCACTATGTGCATTATTATAGCATTCTTTCTTGTTTTTCACTCCTATCTTGCCTACATTGTTGCTCGATGAGATGGCAAATAGTGGGAATTAAGAAACAAAGTATGGCAAGAATGGGTGAGGTGGGAAAAAGAGAAAGGTAGAAAAAAGCCCACTGGGACAAAAAGGGAAAGAGCATTTTCTTTTAAAGCCACAGAAATAACCAGCATGGTAATTTCCTCTTCCATATCTTCATTACTTCTTTTTTCCCCCGATTCTGTTTTCTAAACCCCAATTTTCTTCTTTTATGCTCTTTACAGAAACGGGGAGAAAAGAAACAGAATTTCAGTGTAATGGTTTATTTCTTTGACTCAGAGAAGAGTATATTTCTTTCAGACCAAATAATTCCCTTAATTAGTAACATTCAAGTAATTTACAGATTTTCCTTTCCTGATTTTTCTTTCTTTCTTTCTTTTTTAAAGAGACGAGTCTCGCTCTGTTGTCCAGATGGAAGTGCAGCAGTGTGATCAATGCCCACTGCAGCCTCAACCTCCTAAGCTTAGCGATCCTCCCATCTCATCCTCCCAAGTAGCTAAGACTGCAGTTGCATGTGACCACACCCAGCTAATTTATTTATTTTTTAAATTTTTTAATAGAGACAAGGTATTGCTAAGCTCCTCAGGCTGGTCTCAAACTCCTGAGTATAAACAATCCTCCCGCCTCAGCCTCCCAAAGTGCAGGTGTGAGGCACTGTTCCCAGCTATTTTTCTTTCTTAATGGTGATACAAGATTCCGGAAACGAAAAATCATATAGTAACCATTATTAGAAATGAAAGAAGTTAACAATAGTACAAAGACCAGATATAACTGAATGCAGTATTTAGTACAGAAAAGTAGGCTCTTTGGGGGGAAAGGCAATAAAATTTAAAAAGCCATTACTTACCTGAAAGAACAACCTCCACTAGATCTCCTTCATGTATTTCATCTGCTGAGGTAATCAGCTGCAAAATATTTTCTGAGTTCATGTCATGGCGAAAAAGAAGAATTTTGTCATACATCCCAAAGAATCCACACTCTGGAAACTGTGGGATAATAGTCCAGTATCAGTATAACCACTGCTTTCTATTTTTATAAGTAAATGTTTCAATTTTATCAAAGAATTTAAAACATAATATTTTAACCTAACATTTCCTAACAACTCTACTGATACCTAAAAGGTGAACCACATACTCAAGCATCTTGGTTAATTTTAAAGTTCAAGAACAATAGAAATGTAAACTTTCAAACAATCATTGATGATTTTAAAACACGTCTCTTACAAATACAGGATTTCTATATTCAGTTACTGATAGAGAATATAATCTTAAACTTACTGCTACTCTACTCTTAGCCTGAAAGATAAGCAGTCTTTCCCATTCTCCAGAACTGTACTGTCCAATATATGGTTCATTAGTAGCCACATGCAGTTATTTAAATTTCAAATAATAAAATTATATAAAATTGAAAATTTAGTCCCTCAAACTACAGTCCCTCAACTGCCACCTTGGGTACCATACCAAGTATCACAGATACACACCACTTTTTATCATCCTGGTAAATTCTATTCAACAGCACTAACAGAAGACCAATAATTCTCAAACTACGGTTATGAGAACTAATTCCAACATTTTCCCCTAATGTACCTATATCCTCTAGCATTTATCTAATATAGTCTTTAAGTCTACTCATTGTAATTATGAATACATGTTTCATTACACTGCTTTTTCCTTAAAAGAAAGAAAAAAAAAAAAAAAAAAACCTTTGGCCAGAGCAGGACACTTGCAGATTTGTTCACATATGCCCTATGTATATTATTTCAAAGCTTCTACATTTTGTGACTACAGTGCCGAAACACTTTGGGGGTTAGTATTTCAGGTACTAAAATATGAAGGTAAGGGCTTGAAATTTTCTACAGTTATTTAAATAACAGTGAAGTTATTTAAGAGAGAATTTTGAATACTTGCCTTACAAAATAACAATACTTAATTTTTAAATAATTTTTTAAAAATTGAGACCAGCAGTGCCTTGGGACATGCTGTTCTAGGTATTTCAGAATTCTTCAGTAGATCTCAGAATTGTAAATGTTCACTGACTTATTTTGGCTTCTCATAGAATATCCTTTAATAAATGATACAGCATGTTGCCTGCCTGCATCAAATGGTTTAAATCAGTCTCACTAAACTAAATATATTTGTCACAGAGATGCTGCTTAAGATATGGTTCCCCTATTTCATATTACAGCCCTTCTCTGTGAAGACCCATAAAATAACTTTATCTGGTTGATTTTATAACATGAACAATTTGCTCACGTAACTTAACATGTTTTCTCATTTACTTTGCCCAATGGAAAAAGCACAGCCAAATTTGTAGCCCAAATTTAGCATCACTCTTGGATCTTATGGAATGTGTTTTAGGTGCAAATACTAACTGAGCTTCATCTCATTTTTTGACCTTAATTTTCTTATCAGAAACTCCTATATATATTTCTAAAGAGTTCTCAAAACTTTTTTTTGAGACAGGGTCTTGTTCTGTCACCCAGGATGAGTACTGTGGTGTGACCACAGTTCATCACTGCAGTCTCAAACTCCCAGGCTCAAGTGATCCTCCCACCTCAGCCTCTCAAGTAGCTGGGACCACAGATGCATGCCACCACTGCCAGCTAACTTTTTATGTTTTGCAGAGATAGCAGTCTCAATGTGTTGCCCAGGCTGGTGCTGATCCTCTAGACTCAAGTGATTCCCCAACTTGAGCCTCCCAAGGTGTTGGGATTAGAGGCCACCACACCTGGCCTCTCAAATCTTTTTTTAAAAAGTTAAATAAAAAATTAAAAACAATTATTAATTAGAAAGTTACAAGTTTATAGTCTTTTTAAGCACGGTAAATAATGGGAAAATACAGAAATATTTAGAATTTTTTGTAATACTAATTCCCCTTTTGAGCAACCAATAGTATTTGTAAAATCTCAGAGTATGCTTTGATATATATCTAACAGCATAAGAATTCTCAATTAAAAAGATAAAAGTAGCCAGGCATGGTGGCTCATGCCTGTAATACCAGCACTTTGGGAGGCTGAGGTGGGCAGATCACAAGGGCAGGGGTTTGAGACCAGCCTGGCCAACATGGTGAAACCCCGTCTCTACTAAAAATACAAAAATCAGCTGGCGTGGTGGTGAAAGCCTGTAATCTCAGCTACTCAGGAGGCAGAGGTTGCAGTGAGCCAAGACTGAACCACTACATGTCAGTCTGGGCAAGAGAGCGAGACTCCGTCTTAAAAAATATATATATATATATAAAAGTAAAAATACAGAATCAAAAAATTATTAGATTTTCATTTAAATTTTAAAATTAAAATTTTACTAGATTTTATCAAATTATTAAGTTGGAGAATAAAATATCTTCATAACTGAGTTAAAACAATTCATAAGGATAAAGGACTCCACATTTCATCCTCATAAAAACTCTAAGGCCGGTGGTGGCCCACGCCTGTAATCCCAGCACTTTGGGAGGCTGAGGCGGCAGATCACGAGTTCAAGAGATCGAGACCATCCTGGTCAACATGATAAAAGCCTGTCTCTACTGACAATATAAAAATTAGCTGGGCATGGTGGCGTGCACCTGCAGTCCCACCTACTTGGGAGGCTGAGGCAGGAGAATCACTTGAATCTAGGAAATGGAGGTTGCCATGAGGTTGATGTTGCAGTGAGCCAAGATCACGCCACTGCACTCCAGCCTGGTGACAGAGAGACTTCGTCTCAAAAAAACAAACAAAAAAACCCTCTAAGGCCAGATGCAGTGGCTCATGCCTGTAATCCCAGCATTTTGTAAGGTCAAGGCAGGCAGATTATTTGAGGTCAGGAGTTTGAGACCAGCCTGGCCAACGCAGCAAAAACTCATCTCTAATAAAAATACAAAAATTAGCCAGGTATGGTGGTGTCTACCTGTAGTCTCAGCTACTTGAGAGGCTGAGGCAGGAGAAGCACTTGAATCTGGGAAACAGAGGTTGCCATGAGCTCAGATTGTGCCACTGCACTACAGCCTGAAGACTCTGTCACAAACAAACAAACTCTACTATTTGTATGAATATAACTTCAAAAAAGCATATTTCTTGCATATCTGGTTAAGTGCAAGATACTGGCCTCACAGTTTGTAAAGACAGAACAGTCCTTATCTTCCAGGACTTACAACCTAGTAAGAAGCTAGAAATAAAAACAAATATATACAGTATAAGGTAAATGACAAAATTAAAATATAAACAAAAGAAGGAGGAATAAAAAAATATTAACTGGGAAGGTGGAGTAGAGGAATCTAGTATGATATTTGAGCAAAACTAAAAAAGAGAAGCAGGGTTTCCATGGGCCAAGTGCCATCAATGAGAAGTTAGAAGGTAAATGGAACAAGCCTTGAGACTAAAGAATGAGACGGGAGAAAGCTGGGTAGAAAGAGGGTAGAAAAGCACAGGGAGCCCTACTGGTGCCATAGTAACAGAGAAACCTGTTAGTATGCTCAAACTTTGCCACCTACTAACCATAGCACCTTAGAAAAGTTGTTAACCTTTCTAAATCAGTTTCTTGTTTATAAAATGGAGAATAATAGGAGTTACAGGCTGGCTTTGAAGGGTTCTTACCAAAATGAAATTACGTGATGGCTGTAAAACTCTCAGCACTGTGATCCATAAATAGCAGTGATTTATATTACTAGTGTATACCTAAGAGGGAGAAGAGACATAGAGTCTCAAAGCAAGGCAGGAACATGATTAAACCTGTATTTTAAAAAGAGAATGCTGACAGCACTGTGTAGAGGAACTGGAACAGGAAGAGGCCAGCAAGCAAGATGCTGAAGAAAGGGTGACACTAACAGTCAGAAAAGAAGTATCAGAGTCTAAATTATATAGCAAGTAAATGGAAAGAGACAAGGAAATTTCTCTCCAGAAACTATCTTTTAGAAATCAGATGGCTCATCAATACTGTTTTGAACAAGTCATCAATAGTGTTTTGACCAAATAACCTTCTTAAGCACATGACCTAATGAATAATATCAATATGAAGTTGCTATTATGAGCCTTAAAAGCAAGTAATTATAGTGAGATATTATAAAATACTTTTTAAAAATAGACATGTATATTAGAGGCTAAAAAGCTGTTGGTAATGATAAAGAATAAAGTCATTTTCCAGGTCAACACGTTTTCATACTATACTCATTTATATGACAGACAAATTAGAGTTTATAAGGGAAAAACCTGTAATAACCAGCCTGTGAAAAAGATTTCTGCTATTCGTGACTATATCTATAGGTATGTTTGGTAGGGTATTTAGAAATTATATATGAGTCTGAACTAAAAACATGAGAAGTCTTGAGACATGGGTATATTAAAGATAAACACCTAAAAAGCAATGCATCATGAGCACACATTCATTATGATACAGAATTATACAGAACAACAACAAAAAAAACTAAACTGTTAGTGAATTGAATATACAAGGATTTACTGTTCTTGATTTTTAAAAATTCAGAAAATAGGTTTTCAAACAGGAATGGATCTCTAAACAATGTCTTAATTCTGGCCACATATCAGAACCACCTGTGGAGCTTAAAACAAAGGATGCTTAGACTATGATTCTAGGCTTACAGTTAAGTTCTAGGAAACAGGCAACAAACACCTGAATTTTAAATTTACTTTTTAAATATTATTCAGTGTATTATACATACTCTTTAAAAAATAATCTATTTTTAAAAATAGTTTAAAATTTATAGAAAATGCAGACAATAGTCCAGAGTTCCTATATACTATCCGATACCCAGTTTCCTCTATTATTAACATTTTACGTTACATGGTATATTTATAACCTGATATCCATATATCATCATTAACTAAGGCCCATACTTTATTTAGATTTCCCTAGTTTTTAACCTAATACCCTTTTTTTGTTTAAGAATCCCCTCCATACTATATCACCTTTAACTGTTCTGTTCCCGTAGGCCCCTTTTGGGCTGTGGGTTTCTCAGACTTTGCTGGATTTGAACGATCTTGGCTGCTTTGAGAAGCACTAGTCAGGTATGTTATAGGAAGTCTCTCTACTGGAATTTGACGTTTTTCTCATGATTACTGGGGTTATGGGTTTTGGGGAGGCAGATCACAGAGGTAAAGTGCCATTCTCATTGCATTCTATCAAGGGCACTTACTATCAACATGACATCACTGTTGAGGCTGGTTGAGGTTGTGTTTGTCAGGTTTCTCCACTGTAAATCTACTCTGCCCCTGACCCCTTTCCATATCATACTCTTTGGAATTAAGTCACTAAGAACAGACCACTTAAGAAGTGGAAAGGTTGATTTCCTTCTCTTGAAGGTGGAATATCTACAAAAATTATTGAAATTCTTCTAAATGGGAGATTTATCTATTTTCTCCCACTTATTTATTCATCTAATCATTTATATTATCTCAATATAGACACATGGACATTTACTTTACACTTTGAGATATAATATATACTCTTTTAAAATTATAATTTTATTTTTGAATAGGCAATTACTCAAAGTTCAAAAGGTAAAAAAGAGCAGACGGCACATCTATGCCCTCATTATCTGTCCTGTAGTCGCCAGTATTGGCATTTTCTCAGAATCCTTCTGAAAATATTTTATATATCAAATAAACATTAATATATCTTTCCTTCATTTTACACAAATGGCAGCACACTATAAACATTGTTCTGCATCTTTTTTTTTCCACTTAGCAATATATTTTAGAGATCATTCCATTTAAAAAGTTCTTTTTCTTCTTCTTTTTAACAGCTGTATAGTTTTCTTTTACCAGTCCCTACTGATGGGACATGGGGTAAGTAGTAAAACTAATCCCAAACTGCCTTTGTTATAATCATCATCTATCTCACTAAGTATATAATCTTAATTAAGTTACTTAACCTTAGTTTTTCCATCTGTAAAACAGTGCCTAATTCATACAATTATTATGAGAATTAAACACATAAGTTAATATATATACAAAGAACTTAGCGTCCTTTTCAATTTTTTTTCACCAATGTTTCACACTTCATTTTAGAGATCTTCCACTTCTTTGGTTAAGCTTATTCCAAGGTATTTTATTTACAGCTATGGTAAATGGGATGATTTTCTTGGTTTCTATTTCAGATTGTTCACTGTTGGCATATAGAAATGCTACTGATTTTGGCTGGGCACAGTGGCTTATGCCTGTAATTCCACACTTTGGGAGGCCGAGGTGGGAAGATCACTTGAGGCTGGGAGTTCGAGACCGACCTGACCAACATGGAGAAACCTCATCTTTACTACAAAAAAATACAAAATTAGCTGGGCATGGTGGCGGGCGGCTATAATCCCAGCTATCCCAGAGGCTGAGGCAGGAGAATCACTTGAACCAGGGTGGTGGAGGTTGTGGTGAGCTGAGATCCTGCCATCGCACTCTTAGGCAACAAGAGCAAGACTGTCTAAAAAAGAAAAAAGCTACTGATTTCTGTATGTTGATTTTGTATCCTGTATCTTTACTTATTTATCAATTCTAATGGTTTTTTGGCAGAATCTTTAGGTTTTCCTAAATATAAGATCATACCGTCTACAAAAAAGGATAATTGGATGTCTTCCTTTCCAATTTGGATACCCTCTCTTTTTCTTGTCTAACTGTTCTAAGTTAGTACTTCCAGTATTACGTTGAATAAAAGTGGGCGTCCTTGTCTCGTTCCAGATCTTAGAAGAAAGGCTTTCCGTTTTTCCCCATTCAGTATACGAGTTGAATGCTTGTCATATATGGCCCTTACGGTCTTGAGGTATGTTCCTTCTATACCCAGTTTGTTGACAGTTTTTATCATGAAGTTTTTATTGTGTTGAATTTTACTAATTTTTTTTTGGTATCTATTGAAATGACCATATGGGTTTTGGTCTTCATTCTGTTGATGTAACCTCATGTTTAATGATTTATATATGTTGAACCCTCCTCACATCCTAGAAGAAAACAATGGCAAAACACTCTAGGACATTAGTCTGGGCAAAGATTCTTTGAGTAAGAACTGGAAAGCACAGGCAGCCAAAATAAAAATGGACAAAGGGGATCACATCAGCTGAAAAGCTTCTCAGGCCAGGTATGGTGGCTCACACTGGTAATCCTGGCACTTTGGGAGGCCAAGGCAGTGGATTGCCTGAGCTCAGGAGTTTGAGAAGGAAATAATTAACAAAATGAAGTGACAACCTACAGAAAGGGAGAACGTATTTGCAAACTATTCAACTGACAAGGGATTGACAACCAGAATACATAAGGAGCTCAAACAACTCAACAACAAAAACAAAAGAAAATCCAATTTAAAAATAAGCAAAAGATCTAAACATACATTTCTCAAAAGAAGACACACAAATGTCCAATAGGTATTTGAAAAAATACTCAACATCACTGATCTCAGAGAAATGCAAATCAAAACTACAATGAGTTATCAATCTTATCTCAAAATGGCTTTTATCAAAAAGACAAAAAAATTAAAGATTCTGATGAAGATGCAAAGAAAGAGAATGCTCTTATACTACTGGTGGGAATGTAAATTAGTACAGTTACTATGAAAAACAGTATGAAGGTTGCTAAAAATAAAACTACCGTATGATCCAGCTATCTCACTGCTGGGTATCTATCCAAAAGAAAAGAAATAACGATATCAAAAAGATACCTGCACTCCCATGGTCACTGCAGCAAAATTCACAACAGCCACGATAGGGAATCAACCTAAGTGTCCATCAATGGATAAATGCACACAGAAAATGTGGTACACATACATGGTGGAGTATTATGCAGCCATAAAAAGAATGAAAGCTTATAATTTGCAACAACATGGATAAAAGTGTGGAACAACATTTCGGTGGGTAAAATAAGCCAGGCACAGAAAGACAGGTATTGCATGTTCTCACTCATATGTGAAAAATTAAAAAAAAAAAATGACTTCATGGAGGTAAGACAGTAGAATGACAACTACCAGAGACTCTGAAGGCGAGTGAATGGGGGGAATAAAGGGGTTTGTTAATAGTTGCAAAAATACAGTTAGATAGAAAAAATAAGATCTAGTATTTGGTAGCATGATAGGGAGACTACAGTTAACAACAATTTATTGTGTATTTCAAAATAACTAGAAGAGTAGAACTGGAATGTTCCTAACACAAAGGAATGATAAATATTTAAAGTGATAGATATCCCAATCACCCTGATTTGATCATTATGCTTGTATCAAAATATCACATGTACCTCATAATATGTACATTTATCCAGAAAAATATAAATCAAGATTAGAACTCTTGATAAGTTTTGAGTGCTAAAGACACCTTAGCTATTCCAATCACTTAGTATAAGCAATACCCACTGAGTAATCCTATATACACATCTTTTCCCACTTTTTGAGAGTGAATATGAGATAACTTTCTAGATTTGCTGGTTCAAACACATCAACAATTTAAAATTTTTAGATACTGCCAAATTGTTCTTTATGGAGGATATACCTATTTATACTTCTGCAAGTAATTTCTTATGTACTTGTTTTTGCGACGTTTTTATAGTGTATTATCAAATTTGATTTTAGATAAAAATGTTATTTTTGTAGTTTTAATTTGCATTAAGTTGAACATTTTTTCATATGCTTAAGTGACATCTGTATTTCCCTTTTCTGTAAATTAGGAATTTACATTCTTTGCTTACTCTTAATGGATTGATCATCTTTAAAACACCAAATCCAATTATTAATCAGAATAATTTTCATTACGTGGAGACCTTTAATAAGTCCTGAACAACGTATCAAAAAACATAAAACAAAAATACTTTATATTCTGAAGTATATATGTTTAATTTCTCAAAATGATCTGACAGCAGTGAAACATAAGAGCTTTTAATATAATAGCTTCTTATTCTAAATCGGACTCCAGCAGAATAAAGAACAAAGGAAAAGAGCATTTTTTTCTTTTAGTTGTAAATTTGAAAAGGAGAATATATTTTGGCAAACTTTTTGATTACATTTTTTTGGGGGGGGTCTCCCTCTGTTGCCCAGGATGTAGTTGCTTGATCATGGCTCACTGCAACCTCAAACTCCTGGGGCTCAAGCAATCCTTTAGCCTCGGCCTTCCAAAGTGCTGAGATTACAGGTGTGTGTCATCTTTCCTGGTCCTTAATTACATTTGTGACTCTGCTATACTTACTGACAGAGCCAAAAGGGGTGGAGGCAGAAACCTGTACTAATGCTGTTGTCTCTATATTCTTCAAATTACAATTCTTGCCCAATAAAACGATAAATATATATCCCTTCTAAACATTCTATTCTGAAGGAAAAAAAACGCCCCTTATGAGAAGGGAAAAGTTCAGAAAAGCAGTAGAGGTGATGACATGCTTAGTAATTGTCTATTAATTGTCACTGGCTATTATTTAGTTTATTCTTCTACAGCAATGATCCTCAGCTGGGATTTTGCCCCCAGAAGGTATGTGACCATGTCCTGAGACATTCTTGGTTTTCACAACTTGAGCTAGTCACATTCAGTGAGTACAGCACTGTAGAATGCACAGGGCAGCCCCCAAAAGAATTACCCCACCCAAAATGTCAATAGTACTAAAGTTGAAAAATCCTGCTTTAGGGAATAAGAGTCAAGAGAATAGAGAGGCTGGGGAATGTGGAAGAAGTTGGCAACCTTTTGAAAACTAGACAAGTTCATAATTCCTTCCCCAGCCTACCTCAAAAAGAAAAGAGGAAATAAAAGAAATAGCTAAAGAACTAGCAACACAGAAGCAAAATAGGACTAATTTGGCCTCTTTCCAACTGCTCCTCCCTCCCCCCTGCTTTTCTGGATTTGCTTACTACAGACTGCCAATGACACCTCTTGACTGTGCAAAATGAAGTATTTTCCCAGTCCCTATGGGAATGTAACAGAATATCATCAATTAAATTTCCACCCTCATGCACTCTGCTCACTTCAGATTTCTTCTTTGCTTTTGCATTAAAAATGGCTTCAATAATTTAAAAAAATTCTGTAACCATTTTAGAAGTAACTTTTTACAGTATTAACTTATACTTTTACGTAAAATGTTCCAATAGCTGCAAAAAAAATTATTTTAAGCAATACTTATTTTGAGAGTTATTTAAGGTGAACAGTTTCAAGTTCATGTCTTTAAAATGCTGTCGGTAAAATGGTAGGCAAGGTAGGAATCTTGCAAGTTATTTTACCTGGTCAAACATAATTTTTGCACTTTAACAACAGCTTCAGAATTTAACATTATCTGAACGAATAATTTACCACTATGCACTTTAAAAACGTGTTTTTTTTTGTTTTTGTTTTTTGTTTTTTTTTTTTAAAGAGACGGTCTCACCATATTGCCTAGGCTGATCTCAAACTTCTGGACTCAAGCAATCATTCGGCCTCAGCCTCCCAAAGTGCTGATGACAGAGGAAGGAAGGGAAGAAATACTAGACAGACGGGTGGGTCTCGGCGAAACCCCACCTTCAAGATGAAAAGCCTAAAACCCATGGCCCAAAGTGAGAACTTCTATCCCTGTTTGCCTGCTCTCTCCCAATTGGTTCTTTCTGAATAATGTCTTTTTATCAATCAAATGTTGCCTTTTCCAAAACTACCTACGGCCTGCCCCCACCCCATCCTGGGCCTA
Source organism: Saimiri boliviensis (assembly GCF_048565385.1). NCBI lineage: Eukaryota > Metazoa > Chordata > Mammalia > Primates > Cebidae > Saimiri > Saimiri boliviensis. The sequence goes on from NC_133449.1 coordinate 36,921,711, forward strand.
TAAATACCCCAGACTCAGTCAGTAGAGAGAGAAGCAGCTTGCCTGGAGAGAGGTGACTTGACATTGGAGGGAGAGCTGGACTTCAGAGAGATGGCTTGATTACCAGGAAGAGCCGGCTGGACCTCAGGGGAAGGTTACCTGCCCGTCCAAGTCCCCTCTCTCGCATCCCCCTCTGCTGACAGCCATTTCCCATTACTTACTGCCTTCACCATCCTTCAAGTGTCTGGGTGATCTCATTATTATTGGACGCCAGACAAGAGCTAGAGACTCACCGAGTGAAAGTTCCAAAAAAGGGCTGTCACATAGTCCCTTTGCCCTTGACGGCAGAGGGCAGCTGCCCCATGCAGTGAGGCAAGGGGCCCACTGGGCTGATAACACACAGCTACCCATGGATGGCAGAGCTAAGAGAGTATTATAATACATCTTCTAGAGCTTTGAGGGGCGGGGGGGTCACAGGCACCCCCTCTTTGGTGCTGCCGCAGGGCCTGCATGAAGTCTGCTTCTGCCATAGCTCAAAGCAGTTAGCTAGATCCTGCACTCGCTTGCTCACACGTTCCCTCCAGAAAGAGGTTGAGTGTGGTGGGCCAAGTAAATAGGGCACCCCTGTCACAAGTCCAATGAAGGGGTCGAGAAAAATCCTGCATCACTGAGATTACAGGTGTGAGCTGCTGTGCACAAAGGGCCTATCATCACAAAACAACAAAGTGGCAGAATAGCAACAACTCAGGTGTCTCTCCTTGATTCCAAAACTCTGCTATGGTATAATATACTCTGCTACCTCTTCTTTGGATTCTTCTTTTTTTTAAGCATACACCAATAACAAAGTTAATGTAATTTCAAGGTTGAAAATCCATGCATGGACAATCACTGTAAGATGGGCAAGGCTTCTGGACTACTCCCTCAGAATTGATTTTCTCACTTGTAATCAGTCTTGTAAGTGGCCTCCAGCTGTGATCTGATCAGCAAATTTCTGTTCGACTCAATTTCAGTTCTACCTGCTGCTCAGATTTGCCTGCCTTCTGCATTCTCCTGATTCCCAGTCCTGCTGGTTCTTTGGGTTTAATCAATAAAAAACACATTCCCTTTAGCTTATAAACCTCTAGAAGGCAGATATCTTGTTTGTTGTTAATTTTGCTTTATAAAACAAGATATAGGAACTTTATATATATAGGTTAAAAATTCAGATTAACCATATTCATACTCGCAACAAAAACTGTGCACTGTTTCAACAAAAATAGGTTGGGCATGGTGGCTCACATCTGTACTACCGGCACTCTGGGAAGCCAAGGTAGAGGGATCACTTGAGCCTGAGGCTTTGAGACCAGCCTGGGCAACATGGTGAAAGCCCATCTCTACAAAAAATAAAAAATTCAGCTGGGTGTGGTGGCGGGAGTCTGTGGTCTCAGCTACTCAGGAGGCTGAGGTGGGAGGATTGATTGAACTCAGGAGGTCAATGCTGCAGTGAGCCGTGACTGTGCCCCTACACACCAGCCTATGTGACAGAGCAAGACTTGTCTCAAAAAACAAAAACAAAAGTGCCCAGGTGAAACTAGAAATCCTGTTTAAGACCTCAAGCTGCAATTCACATTTGTAAGATTTTAATCTAGGAGATATTCATATTCCCTATTTTACTACGCCCCTACAATAGTACTAAAAGAGAGACAATGTAGATTTCTCCAAAATTCAGAAATTCTATTACTGCATCAGTTTAACCCAGGGGTTTTCAACCTCAGCATTATTAACATTTTGGGCTATATAATGCTTTGTTGTACCGTGCTCTCAATGTGCATCACAGCAACCTCCTTGTGCTCTATCTACTAGATGCTAGAAGCACTGCCTCCCCCGCGCCCCCCAGTCCAGTTGTGACAACTAAAAATGTATCCAGACATTGCCAAATGTCCCCTGGGGATCAAAATCTTGTCATTTGAAAACCAAGTGTTTAACTTGATCTTATATATTAAAATCAGATAAGATGGTAACATTTGCCAATAAAATAGTCCAAAGTCCTAATCCACATTCTTATCTGGAATAAGGAAAAAGTTCACTGGTGTCCTCAGGAAATAAATAACTTTAAAAATTTCAGAGCATTCTAGAAGAATGCTTGGCCTTTTGCACAATCCCAGGAAGAACAAGCTCTGCAAACTAATTTTCTGACAATCTAAGCTAGTGGGGTCAGCTTGGGCACAACTAAGGCACTGAATACATGAAACAAGATGGGAAAGAATACTGATGCTTATCTGCTCATTTCTATCTCTTTTCAGCTCTAATAATTGTAAACCATCTCATCAATAATTTTTTTTTCCAGTATAATGTTTTTAGAAGTAAGAGCAGGTAAAATGTGTCCTTTACCAAATGTCTACTAAATGTAAGGCATCCCTGAGGATAAAAGATGAATAAGACAGCATCAATCAATATATCACAAATGTTGGAAGGGTTTCAAAGCTTTGAAAAAAGGAAGCTAAGTTTTGGCTTATGCTAACAACAACAACAACAAAAGAAACTCCACCCTACTCCACCCTTGGGATGTGTAATGAAACTGGATGAAATTCAAAGAGTGAACACTTTGGTCATATCCAAGTTTTAAGCAAAGCTCATCTTAAAACGATCTGTTAGAAATATTTTCTTGGAAAAAAACCTCATATATGTTTTGTAGTATTCTTCCTAGAATTTAATATAATTTTTAAATTACAAGCCTTGAACCACTGATTGTTCTCTATTTCTATGAAATTTTACCATATTCTCCCCTATACTGGGAATGCCAATTTTATTTTCGCCCAACTTAACACGATATCTAAACTATATTTAAAAACTACTGTTTTGAACATCCTCCTGCATGCCTGTTTACTAATTTAATCTTTTTGTAAAACATATTCTCATATCATTTGACCAAGTATTAAGATCAGTTTTTCTTACCAGTACATGAGCTGCATGTAGAAAGAAGACATTCACCTATATAATACTTGCCATAACATTTCCCCAATTCTGCTGATTTTTACATATGCATACTTTATAATTTTTTTTTTTTTTTTTGAGATGGAGTCTTGCTCTGTCGCCAGGCTGGAGTGCAGTGGCGCAATCTTGGTTCACTGCAACCTCTGACTCCTGGGTTCAAGCGATTCTTCCGCCTCAGCCTCCCGAGTAGCTGGGACCACAGGCACGTGCCACCATGCCCGGCTATTTTTTGTATTTTTAGTAGAGATGGGGTTTCACCATGTTGGCCAGGATGGTCTCGATCTCTTGACCTCGTGATCCGCCCGCCTCGGCCTCCCAAAGTGCTGGGATTACAGGTGTGAGCCACCGTGCCCGGCCTATTATAATTTTTAATAAAAATCTCTAAACTAATCCTTTCGTGATTTCTCTTTATTGACCTGAAAGTGAGCTGCCCGCTGTCTAGTGGTTTGATAGTCAATTATATACTAATTTTCTTTTGAGTTTTCACATTTCACCTTTATCAATGAAATTTACCTTGGTATTAGACTTTTCTTTTTTTTTTTTTTTGAGATGGAGTGTTTCTCTGTCGGCAGGTTAGAATGCAGTGGCGCTTTCTCGGCTCACTGCAATCTCTGCCTCCCAGGTTCGAGTGATTCTCCTGCCGCAGCCTCCTGAGTAGCTGGGACTACAGGTGTGTGCCACCATGCCCAGCTAGTTTTTGTATTTTTAATAGAGACAGGGTTTCACCATTTGGCCAGGATGGTCTTGATCTCTTGACCTCGTGATCCGCCAGTCTTGGCCTCCCAAAGTGCTGTGATTACAGGCATAAGCCACCGTGCAGGCCCTGATTTTTCTTCTGAGACAGAGTTTTGCTAGTTTTTGTATTTTTAATAGAGACAGGGTTTCACCATTTGGCCAGGATGGTCTTGATCTCTTGACCTCGTGATCCGCCAGTCTTGGCCTCCCAAAGTGCTGTGATTACAGGCATAAGCCACCGTGCAGGCCCTGATTTTTCTTCTGAGACAGAGTTTTGCTCTTTCACCCAGACTGAAGTGATGCGATCTCAGCTCACTGCAACCTCTGCCTCCACCCACCCTCTCCCTCTCCACCATGGGTTCAAGCCATTCTCCTACCTTAGTCTCTCTAGTAGCTGGGATTATAGGTGCCCGCTACCATGCCTGGCTAATTTTTGTATTTTTAGAAGAGAGGGGGTTTTGCCATGTTGGCCAGGCTAGTCTTGAACTCCTGACTTCAGGTGATCCACCAGCCTCGGCCTCCAAAGTGCTAGGATTACAGGCATGAGCCACCACACCTGGCTGGTGTCCGATACTAGGTGAAGGTCTATGTTACTGTTTCCTCAACTGTTTAACACTAGTTATTCCAAGCTCTGTTTGTTCTGAAAAATGATTCCTTTTAATTTCTCATGCCTCCGTTGGCATACCTAAAAGTATCTTGTGCTTATCTATTTCTGTTCAGACAGTATATAACTTCAGTTACTATAGCTTTTTCTCCCTTATTTTTAATATTTTTAAATTAATGTTCTTGACTACTTTTCCTCCCAGATAAACTTTAGAATAACATTGCCAGAGTAAGAAGAATCCCAATAAAAACCTTAATAGAAAAAAATTTAATTGGAGACGTAAAAATCACACACTATCAGTGTTCCTTTTTCAGGAACATAATAAGACACATTCATTTTACAAGGTCTTTTAAAAATTTTCAAAAATTTAAAATTTTACTTATATTTGGACTTACCCATTCTTAATTATTACTAAATATTTTAAATCATTTTTTTCCTAATGGAGATATTTATGCACTCTTGGTTAGTTTTCCTGTCCCTCTTGTGACAGCAAAAGACCTTATACAATTTCATTTACCTGTTCCTATTCCTTCAGAGTTAACTCTAAAGTGTTTAATTCTTGGACATGTGCATACAATGCAGGAATATCTCAAATAACCCTGAGGGTACAGAAATACAGAAAAGCATGCTTCCTTACTCACTGCTCAACAATGGTAATTAACTGACTAGTTAAATCAGTTGACCTCAAAATTATATGATTCTTAAGTCACATATGCAATCACTATTAATCTAAAGAAGCACATTATGCCCTGAGGAATATATTATACCAGAACATTCTAATATAGAAATCACAGGTTTTCACATGCAGCCCAAGAACAGAAGATTAAATAAATCACAGAATTGACGTATCATTAACCTGTAATTTTCTGTATCAATAAAAGGAGAATTAGTATAGCTAATAGAAAACTGTGAGTACCCATTCAGATCAAGGAAGGAATCAGTTGTCTTCTAAAGAGTAGAAAACAAATTGACATATGTGTATACTCTATAAAGCACAAATCAAAAAATTAACATAATCTTAGCTGATGGTAGTTTTCAGTCATTTCTAGATCACCACTGGCTAACTGTAGTAAATTTTCAACAAAGAGGGCTTTCAAAGTGTAATAGCTGAAGTTCTCTTTTGAGTTTGGAAACTGCTAAGATCAGATTAATACATAATAACATTGATAAGCCAGCATATACTGTGTGATTATTATTTGTTAAGTATTGGGCTAAGCATTTTAGAAACGTACCATTTAGCTGGGTGCCGTGGCTCACGCCTGTAATCCCAGCATTTTGGGAGGCTGAGGCGGGCGGATCAAAAGGTCAGGAGTTTGAGACCAGCCTGACCAACACAGTGAAACCCGTCTCTACTAAAAATACAAAATTGAGCCAGATGTGGTGGTGGGTACCTGCAATCCTAGCTACTCAGACGGCTGAGGCAGAAGAATGGCTTGAATCTGGGAGGCAGAGGTTGCAGTAAGCCGACACTGTGTCATTGCATTCCAGCCTGGGCGACAGAGCAAGATTCCGTCTCCAAAAAAAAAAAAAAAAAAAAAAAAAAAAAAAAAAAAGAAACATACTATCTAATATACACAATGATGAGAGATGAGTATTATTGTTAACCTAATTTTTCAGGTAAGAAATCAAGATTACATAATAAGTGGTAGAAATGAACTCCAGTTTAACCCCAAAACTCACGGTTTTAACTGTAACACTATACTGCTTCATATCAATTTTTTTCCTTTATTTGTTAAACCAAGGAATATTCATTGAACACCTACTGTGGCCATAGTATCTGGCATCAGAAAGCTTAATTTTACAGTGGATACAGTCAAGAAAAGGGACAATTATAATGGGCATTATGAATCTTAAAATAGGATGCCAACACCTATACAGAAAAAAACTTGCTTGAGGTCTAAGCAGAGGATGTAGCAAAGAAAAGGTGTTCAAGGCTAGTTAAAAGATAGACTATGGCATGTCTGAAGCTTAGGAAAGGAATGTGGACCAGTGATTCCCTTTGGGGAATCATCAGCATTATTTTGTAAGTTCATTATTTTGTAAGTAATCTTGCAGTAATGCCTTACATAAGCAATCACATATTTCTGTCACCTGCTCATTGCTAGCAACTACAAATGTCCAGTTAACTGCTGTGGAGTGAAGAGGGCAGAGATCACCATGAATTCCTTGAATAACTAGTTCAAACTCAAAATTTAGATCACCACTAGGAAGCAGAATCACAAAGCTTGACTAGTGAGGATGTTAAAGGTATCTTGCTTTATCAATACAACAAGCTATCACAAAGTAGTAGCGAGGCATTGTTACCAGCAAAAGCTTATTTCTCCAGGTGAAGTACTACAGTTGGTGATGACAGAGCAGGATTTAAAACTGCTTTCATAGTTCCAACAAGCTGATAGTTCATTCTCCTTCCTGAGTCCTTTTATCATATTGTGCCTTTATTTTAGGACTTACATCTACCTTATATTAGGGCAATTTGACACTTGCATCTTCTTTTCTAGAGCCTAAATCACAGGGACAAGGAATCTGTCTTTCATCTTGAGAGATTCCACAGTTATCTAGCACTGTGACTGAAGAGTTGTGCACCATAAACATTTGTTCAATTGAAGCAAAGCCATAACAGATAATGGCACCCAGGTGTAGGATCATTGTATAACACTATTTAGTTCTCTACACACTGCCACCAGGGAAAGAAAATCTATCTAGAATTTGCAGTTATCATATTAACCTATAATCACTTGCAGACCTCTCTGAAATTTTTAATTATAAGATTTTTAAAAAGTATATTTTCATTATGTTGAAAATAAGATGGCACTCATGACAAAATATACAATTTGAATACTTGAAAAAATGTAACTTCACATTGTTACTTATCTGGTCCTTAGGCTACAGGTTCTAATTTCCATTAGACTACAGGTTCTAGACTGTGACGCTTATTAAAATCATAGATAGAACTCTTAAACAGACTCTCCACTCCCAAAAAACCTGATTTAATTGGTCTAGGAAGTACCTGTTTAAGCTCCTAGTTATTCTCTAGTGCAGCCTGCCTTCAAAACCACTATTACAAATCAAGTCCACATTTAAAATTCATGTAACTTTGCAGTCACATGCATGGAATTTGTAAACATTTAAGAATCCTGATCCTTGTAACATGTGGCCTATGGTAAAAGACTTTTAAATTAGGGTTTTTTTTTCCCATAAATACGACAAAACAAGCCTTTGAACCCTTTGTTTCTAATTTTTAAAAAAGTTAACCAGGAAATGCTCAATGATAAGAGTAATCAGAAAATCTTGTGGGCTGTTCAAAAGTAGACCTGGTAACATTTTCTTTGGGAAAAAATAGGCACCAATACAGAAATAAAGCCTGCATTTGTCAAAATACATGTTTGTTCATTTGATTATGACCAACTTATTATTTCATCAAAAATTACTGACTCTTGGAATTATCTGACAAGGAGCTTGGTTCATACTCCTTCAACTTATTTCCAACAGTAGGCTGGGAGTTAAAAAAGTTTAAAACAATGTATTAGTTCAAATGTTGTCACAGCACAGCTCAGAGGCAAACACAGCTTTTCCATCGTACTACATACTTCAAGTGAAAGTCCTGTTATAGGACCTTGCTTCAGCTTTTTTGTCGTTTCAGCTCTGCCTTCTCGTTTCAGCTTTTATAGCATAAATAAGAGTCCTTTTCGCAGCCTATTTAGTGCCATATTTTCTGCACTGTTTTCATCTCTTGTTAGTCTTGTTTAAAATGGGTCCCAAGCACAGTGCTGAAGCACTGTCTAGTGTTCCCAAGTACAAAAAGTTTATGATGTGCCTTATGGAATAAATATGTGTTTAATAAGTTTCATTCAGGCATGAGTAACAGCGCTGTTAGCTGTGAGCACAATGTTAATGAATCAACAATAAATATTAAGTGTCTTCAAACAGAAACACATAAAACAAGGTTACATATTTTTGGTTGATGAAAATATTGTGACCAGAGGCTTGCAGGAACCTATCCTCCCACTAGGTACAATGGTTCCACTAGGAACAATGGCTCACTATTTGCTAATTCAGTGCTCTCAGTGACTTTACAAAATCTAACTACTATGAATAACAAGAATAGACTGCATGTAGAAATAAAATATATGACAACAATAGCACAAACGACAATAGGAAGAAGATAGAAACATACTGTTCTAAGGTACATATTACATTATAAAGTGGTATATTGTTTGAAGATACTCTGATAAGGTGCACTAGAGTAGGGATTTGCAAACATTTTCTGTACAAGGCCAGACAGTAGTATTATAGGATCAGTGGTATTACACCAGGCGTCCCCAAACTACAGCTCGCGGGCCGCATGCGGCCCCCTGAGGCCATTTATCCAGCCCCCTGCCACACTTCAGGAAGGGGCACCTCTTTCATTGGTGGTCAGTGAGAGGAGCACAGTATGTGGCGGCCCTCCAACGGTCTGAGGGACAGTGAACTGGTCCCCTGTGTAAAAAGTTTGGGGACGCCTGTATTAGACCATACAGTATTACATGGTCTCTGTTAACAGCCACTCGACTCTGCTGCTGCAGAACAAAAGCAATCATAGACAAGATATAAATGACTGAGCATCTGTGTTCTAATAAAACTCTATTTACAACAGGTGATAGGCCAGATTTGGCCCATGGATACAGATTGCTGACCCCTGCATTAGAGGAATTGATGAAAGAAATTTGTAAAGAGTATAGTAAACCAGCAGTGGAGATACTATGGAACTATATAACATAATTCAAAAGAAGGCAGAAACGGACCCAAGAACAGAAGAGACAAATAGAAAACAGCAAAACGATCTATTTAAACCCATGTTTTCTATATGGAAAACAGTATTAAATAGAAATGGTCTAAACACTTAAAAAGCAGAAGTTGACAGTGAATTTAAAAAGCATACCCAACTACTAAAACATGCAAGCTACAAAAAATTCTACTTTACGTAAGAAAACAGAGAGGTTATAAGTAAAGCATGTGAAAATATTTCACAATGCAAACACTAATTTTTTATGAAAAGAATGATTAATACCAAAGTATTAGTCCCTCACTTAAGATAGTCCCTCACTTAAGATGATCTGACATACAAGTTTTCAACTTTACAGTGGTGCAAAAGGGATAAGACATTCAGAGAGCTCCTCAACTTACAATGGGATAAACTCACAGCAGATTGAAAATATCATAAATCAAAACACACTTTCAACTTAATGTTTTCTTTTTTTTTTTTGAGATGCAGTTTTGCTCTTGCTGCTCAGGCCAGAGTGCAATGACACAATCTTGGCTGACTACAACCTCCACCTTCCAGGTTCAAGTGATTCTCCTGCCTTGGCCTCCCGAGTAGCCAGGATTACAGGTGCCCATCACCTTGCCGAGCTAAAATTTTTTTAGTAGAGACGGGGCTTTGCCATGTTGGCCAGCCTGGTCTCGAACCCCTGACCCTGTGATCCTCCTGCCTCGGCCTCCCAAAGTGTTGAGATTACAGGCATGAGCCACCATGCCTGGCCTCAACTTAGCATTTTCAACTTGCCACGGATTTATCAGGACATAACCCACTGTAAGCCGAGGAGTATCTGTAAGCTTCAGAACAAGATCCTGAAAAATTATATTGAAAAAGGCATCAATATATCAAAAACTGTAAAAGTCCCAAATGTGTTTGCAAAGAATGAGAGCATCAAAAAAAAAAAAAAAAAAAAAAAAAAAAAAAAAAAAAAAAAAAAGAAAAAACTGACAAAACTAAAGGAGAAACAGACAAATCTACAATTATAGTTGGGAGATTTCAATAGTCCTTTCTCAAGAAAAGATAAAGTAGAAAAAAGTCAATAAAGATATTGAAGATTTGAACACTATCAACCAATTAACTCAACTGACATTTACAGAAAACGGCACTCAACAAGAGTAGGAGACACGAGAGAATGGGGAAAGTTCCTCCTGAGGAATAATGATTCCACTGCAAGAGTCATTGGAAAATTCAGCTTACTAGAGGAAAATTCAGTTTACTATATCTATTTTATGCTGCTATATTCACTATCAATAATTATTTTAATTTGCATAAAGTTTACACTGAATTATCCTTTTTAAGTTATATCTTATTTCCTTGACATCACTCTAGCTGCTCACAGATGAAGATTCTTAATCTAGTTCTCCAAGAATTTCACCCATTGACCCACTCCTCACATTTGTTAATGAAATAACACTGATTCTAGAATAATCCTACAGAACATTGGTAAGCCTCTGTAGAAGTAAATCAATTAGCTCAATTTAGCCATTTCACAACATATACATATTTCAAAAGAACATGTTGTAGTAAATAAATATATTTGGAAAAAATAAACGAAATTTCCAAAGACTGAAACTACTTCATAGAGATTCATCAAAAACACTGGTTATGAGTTTCTATGGTCTCAAAAAGGGAACATCACATTTAAGTTACAAATATGTATTTAAATATTATCTTTAAGTAAAAAATTATAATCTTGTTGCAAAAGTATTTGAAAAAACTCTGTAAAGGATAATGGAAGGGAAACTAAAAGCAAAAATATGGAAGGATACAGGGTTCTACAGGTCTACAGAAGTTATTCTTACTTAGAAATCATTTAGGCCACATTTACATAAATAAGTCACTGTTAAAACAAAGGCAGCATAGGTCATTTCACAAACTGTGTAAAATTTTCGAATTGCTAATTACTTTTACAACAGAAGATAATGAAAAACTATATAAAGCATAAGGAATTGAAACAAAAACAGTAAGACTGAAGGACCTGAATTCCCAGAGAGATACGATTCTTGCAAATAGAAAGTTTACAATTTGTTTGAAACAAATCTGGAACATGCTTGAAAATCCATTAAAAGTAAAATATAACCAATTCATACAACCCATATAAACAGTTTTGGTAACACAGAAAACATACTAGCCTCATCCATCAAATCAGGATTATTACAGATATTTGGCTAAAGTTCCTTAAAAAAAATGGCACAGTACAAGAAAGAGGGTGAATGAGAAACAATATAAAACCACCCTGAATTTTCAAATATTTTGTCATATATTCAAAATTAATTTACCAATTTTTGAAAAGAGAGAAAGAGTATGGTCCTATATTAAATGACAGTTTAGGAAGATTCTGAATGTCTTCTTTGAAAAATAATCAAGTTCTAAAGAGAAGGAAATGGATAAAAAAGAAAAAGAGGGCAGAATACAGGGTACCTAGAAAGAACAAGGTCTGGACATGAGACTTGGCCACTAGCTACTGTGTTCCAGGGGGGCCTTGTGCCCTCTACCTCCTATTTTCTCTGAAAACAAATGAGATTTCTTATGCTGCCTTGACTCTATACAGATTTTCCTGCTTTTAAGACACAAACAGAAGAGTGATACTTCAAAGCTAGAATAAATGTATTTTATTTTTTAAGACACAAGTCTCATTCTGTTGCCCAGGCTAGAGTGCAGCGCCGTGATCTCAGCTCACAGCAACCTCGGCTGCCTTTCCCTATCCCTGCGCATGTCCTGTCTGAGGCTCCCAAGTAGCTGGGATTACAGGTGCCCACCACCATGTCTGTTAAATTTTTGTATTTTTAGGAGAGATGAGGTTTCACCATGTTGTCCAGGCTGGTCTTGAACTCCTGACCTCAGGTGATCTGCCCACCTCAGCCTCCCAAAGTGCTGGGATAACAGGTGTGAGCCACCGCACCTGACTAAATAAAGGTATTTTAAATCTGGAATATAAGTTCCAATTAGCTAGACTCTGAAATTTCAGACTTTAGCCTCAGTCACAGGCCATCAGAACTCTTCTAAAAATACTCAGAATAAATTACTGATGGATCAGTATGTCTTAACTCACTGGTACATGTGTAATTTATAGAAAGCATCAGCAACAATATTACTATTGACAGTAACAGTACATACAGTACCTTTTGATAAACAATGGAGCACACAAGATCCTTGACAGCAGATAAAGACAGTTCCTGGGCTTCAATGGTAACACTCTCCCGTGTGAGGCCAATTTGCAGTAGAAATGAAACCGTATGTACTGAGCCTCTGGAGTTGGTGAGCGATGGTGCACTGAAGCTTCCATTAGACAGTCGGGCAGAGAGTCCCGTCTTAGGACTTGAACACGGAGAAGCAGTTGGAAGCACAGCAGGAATAGCTGAGGGTAATACAGACTTCTGGGCTGATGGAGGGGAATTATTTGCAGACATCTGCCTTTCTTTAATCTTTTAAAATAGTTGTCAATTCTCTTTCAATGGTTATGAAGAGGTTTTTAAAATAACAGCAGTAAAGAAAATGCCTGCACTTTTGGATTTAGTTGAAAGCTTCTTTATTTCCTCTTTTAAGCCACTCATGCCGATGATGATAAGTTTTATCAATGAGTCGAATGCGCAAAAGGTCCTACTTCTCCTAATATCAGTCCCATCAAAAAACAATCTTGTCTGTAGGAAGACAGCCAGGGATTTGTAAAGGATTTAACATCACTAAGCTACCCTCAGCAGAAGAGAGTTGACGGAGCTTATTTACGAATCTATTTTCCTTTCAGTCTGTTCTGGTCTCTTAATTTCAGAAAATACATATTGAATACAAGTTGTTTTTCTGTCAAGATGAAATCCTCTTTGTTTAAAAAAAAACTAAGTGTTTTGGATTAATCAATTCAGTACTTTTGCTTTGGTTTACTAATTTCACAGGACACCTTCTCAAATGTCTACACTTAAATCACCTTCTCAAATGTCCTCATTTTCATTCTGGAGGTGGGAGAACTTTTCTATGATGAAGTACAAAGCTTTTTAAAATAGTATAGGCATATTTCATTAGATGAATGGGTCCATCAAGAAAAGTTGATGCTTTCTGATATGTAGAAAGCCTGGAAGGAAATTTTTAAAAGGTTTTTAATATTTTATATTCATTTGACATTAATTTAAAAATAAAAATGTAACAAAATAATTTTTGGGCTGTGTTTATAATTCACTAATAAATCTTAATGTGTAGCCATTTTTGGCTAGTGAGCAAAGACTTTTTTCACTACAGGTATAATTTCACGGAGAAGATGAAAAAAGTATCCTTGGCACTCTACATTGATACCTAAAACTTAAACATTAAACATTTTTTAAAAATCTACTTTATTTTTAATTGATGAAGACCAAACACTTTTATTTTACAACTACATGATTGAATTATATCAAAAACAGAAGGGACAAAAAAGAGCAAAACTGACATTTTCACAGACATACAATACATATCACCCAGCCACACAAAAGATGTACAATACTTTCCTAATATAAGAGTATTATTTTTTCATATTAAAATACTTATTCTGCCAAAATATGACTCCTAACTTGCTTTGTTGAAAAATTCCCTTCAGAAGGCTAAGGAAGCAGGAGGGGATATACTGAACAGTTAAATGATCAACAATTGTGAAAGCTGACACACTTGTAACAGGAATACGGGAGAAAGGGATCTCAACATAAGGGATTTCTCCTATCCAAGTCCTAACCAGGCCCAACACTGCTTAGCTTCCAAGATCAGACAAAATCAGGCACATCTGGGGTGATGGGACCATAGACTACAAAGCATTTCTAACAGAAATAAAGAGAACAGTAGGTATAAATATATACAATTACCATAATTTTTAGGAAAGCACAGTTCAAAAAGGTAAAAAGAAATAAAAAAGGTATGATCCCTCATGGCTTAGGCGTGAAACAGCTTGAAACTGATGGCTCCTTTTAAGTTCCATCTAAATACCCATAAATAATTCCAACAGAGAGAAAGAGTTAAGTATCCAGGGTGGCTGCAGAGTAGTTAATCGGTTAAATTAGGACGAACATGACAGAAGGGCAAAAGCACACAACTATAGTATTAGGAATTGGAAAGCTCAGGAAAAAACTGACTTAAAAAAATCTGCTTGAAGATAAAGGCTTTTATAGCTACTTTCACGTACATGATTATTATTCCATCTTACATAACGCACAACATTTGATAGTTTATATATTTCACATACTTTACCTTGTGATATCCCTTTGAAAGTTGACAGGGTAAATATCTCTTTTGTAGACAAGAAAATCGAAGCACAAGGTGGTAACGCAACTTGCCCAGCAGCTCGTGGCTATTAACAGGTAGAGCAGGAATTAGAAGCCAGGTTTCATACTTTCTCACTCTGTGCTGTCTCCACCATAACACACTATTTCTCCAAGAGAACAAGGAACTAAGAATCACTGCTCAGAGGTTGGTGCTAAGGTTGAGAAATTACACAGAAAGACAGACTGCTCAACTTGTATTTGGCTTATCTTCTCCAACAGTTTTAAATGAAAACTGCAGAAAGGCACTGACAACTGAAACCTGAGCCTCATGACCAAGAGACTGTAACAACTTTATGTGAGTTTCAGTCTCTGGGCCCAGATGCAATCCATTCCATACTACTAAAGCAATTTGCAAATGTAATCACAAAGCTGACTCCAATAATCTTGGAGAAAGAGCTCAATAAGACAGATATAATCAAGGCCTGGAGATCTGTAGAGCTGCTTCAAGTTCTGGGGGCTGGAGAAGCAGGAAAGTAAATTTCAGAAATTACAAATATAAAATAATGAAGCAAATGCTTTGGGAATAACTAGAGAAGAACATAATGATCACTAGATGTCAGCAGGAATTCAAACCATAATAATGCCTAGTCAACCACATTTACACCTGGGAAAATGATAATAGCTTACATTTACTAAGCTCTTACTATCTGCCAGAGACTGTTCTAAGCACTTTCTATGTATTACCTCATTTAATCCTCACAGCAACCCATTATATGGTTGAGAAAACAGAGGTTCAGAGATTAAAAGTACTTGCCCAAGACCACACAATTAGCAAACCCAGAAAAAAAGATAGTTTATTCTGAAAAAAATAGTATCCAAGATGACTGTCCATGCTATCTTTTTAAGTGTGTTACCTGAGTGTGGGTTGGATGTTAGTGTAGTAAAGTTTGCTGCACTATGTCGGCTTAGATGAGCAAAGTCGTTATGGAAGTACCTTGGAACACTGTCCTCAGCCTTATATTGTTTTTCACTATTTATAATAATAAAGAATATGCTCACAAAATCCTCCGGTTGAAATGCCCATCGATGACAGACTGGACAGGGAAAATGTGGTACATATACACCATGGAATATTATGCAGCCGTCAAAAACGAGTTCGTGTCCTTTGTAGGCACATGAATGAACCTGGAAACCATCATTCTCAGCAAACCGACACAAGAGCATAAAATCAAACACCGCATGTTCTCCCTCACAGACAGGTGAGTTGAACAATCAGAACACATGGACACAGGGAGGGGAGCACTACACACTGGAGTCTGTTGGAGGGAAATGGGGGAGGGACGGGGTGGTGGGGAGGTGGGGAGAGATAGCATGGGGAGAAATGCCAGATATAGGTGAAGGGGAGGAAGGCAGCAAATCACACTGCCATGTGTGTACCTATGCAACAATCTTGCATATTCTTCACATGTACCCCAAAACCTAAAATGCAGTAAAAAAAAAAATCATCCAGTTGAAGGAATCTGGGAGAAATAAACTAACATAAATTGAAACTTAAAGATAAGCGTAAAGCTTTGCATTTAGTTTCCCCAAAATGTGCAATATGGAAATGGGGAAATGCTAACTTGGAAGCAGTTGATATAAGAGGTGTTTATCAATGCACAAGTTTAATACAAACCGCTAGTATAATGGGTGACTAAAAGAGCTAATGCAAACCTAATGCCCTAGGACACAGAGAACAACACATCAGCATCCATCTGTATACTCCTTATTACTTAGCCTACAGCAATATTATGTTTGTGTCTATGGTCAACACTTTTAGAGCTACATTGATTTAAAAAAACACATGCATATGAAGTTAAAAACAATGTCATGTGATAAAACTGTGCTTATCAAAACCAAATAGAATAAATGGTTTTCAAATACTAAGTGTTAGTCGGAGAATTGGTTTTATTCAGTATCACTGCAGAGGGCAGTCATAAAACAAAGATGACAGCATTTCTTACTTAACCTTACAGGTTGCAAGGATTGAGCTACAGGGTATAAACAAACTACCTGTAAAAACACCTGGCTAACAGTAAGTGCTCAGTAAGTTTTAGCAATTTTCATAGCAATTCATTGAAGGAATTAACAACTAAGCCTTTATTTTATGCTAAACACATAAAGTGAGATCCTTGCAATAATACTAGGAGATCTGTTTAACTCTATTTTCCAGAAAAGAAACC
This sequence comes from Saimiri boliviensis, assembly GCF_048565385.1. Classification (NCBI taxonomy): domain Eukaryota; kingdom Metazoa; phylum Chordata; class Mammalia; order Primates; family Cebidae; genus Saimiri; species Saimiri boliviensis. The sequence continues at coordinate 36,938,238 of NC_133449.1, forward strand.
AGAATTTTAAAGTTGTTGCTTGCCCAAGACTATCGCTACAAAGTGATAAAAATGAGATTCAAACTAGTTTCCCTGACTCCAAAGCCCAAGTTCTTTCTTTTACTTTACTCCATATCTAGCAACCTAACAATGGAACAGGTTGTCTCATGAGGTGATGAACTCCATAGCATATTTGACTGAAGTAGTTTTTAAAAGCTGAACTATCACAATAAAGTGGTAAAATATCTATGAATAATACTGCATGCAAGTTAACAACTTTTTTTTTTTTTTTTTTTTTTTTTTTTTTTTTTTTGAGACAGGCTCGCTCTGTTGCCTAGGCTGGAGTGCAGTGGCATGATCTTGACTGACTGCAACCTACGCCTCCGGGCTTCAAACAATTCTCATGCCCCAGTTTCCTCAGCTGCTGGGATTACAGGTGCACACCACCATACCTGGCTCGTTTCTGTATTTTTAGAAGAGATAAGGTTTCATCATGTTGGTCCGGCTGGTCTTGAACTCGTGACCTCAAGTGATCCACACTCACCTTGGCCTCCCAAAGTGCTGGGATTACAGGCGTGAGCCACAGCACCTGGCCCAAGTTCACTACTTCTATTTTGATGAATGCCTTCCCACTAAATATTATTTTATTATATCTAGTAATATTAGCCAAATAACAGTGTTTAATACAACTATCAGAACTAATTACAACTATTCATAATAAACACTACATATAAAAATAATTTTTAAGTCTCAGTATTAACACAAATAGAAGAAACCTAAGCGCTGTCAGATTTCTGCCCACTCTTTCCATCTGTTTTCCTTCTCCTTGTTTGGTTTATGGACCCCCACATTTATTCTGGAAGATTCAACAAGAGGTGCAGTGCAAAATATTAAGACTAAATATTAAATTTAATAACTGTAACTTACATGAACCTTGACATGTTGCTTAATTTTCTCTTTATGCTTCCAATTAGAAAACTGAAACAACAGTACATCTTACTAATTTATAAACTATATACCAATTATATATGTTTGTTTCTAACAGGGGTATGAGGCTCTTAATAATATCATGTAGTTGGCAAGCATTGCTAACATGTTTATTTGGAACATGTCAAATATCCTTTTGGGGAGCTGTCACATACTCCATTTCAAATGAGCTTACATAATCTGTCATCATTGTTAAATGGAATCAAAAGATAGGATATGAAAGGCATCTTGAGCCCAGTCTGCCTATTATTACAGACAAGGTGAAACAAAGGCCCTGGAGGTGAGAGGACTTACTTGGGGATTATCTTATGGTAGCATCACAAGTTTATCTACTTCCTCTCCTCTCCTTCTCCTTCCCACATGCACCCATTCTGTCATTTTTAACACTCTCATTAGCAGAAGCTCTAACAGCAGTGTTTCAATTGAACAAATACTTAATTGGGTACTTATTATTTACCAGACTGTTAAGGGAGACACTGGAGTTATACAGCAGTGACCAAAACAGACACGGCCACGGCTCTCTCTGAAACTCAAAGTGTGATGTGAGACATAGAAATAGTATTCACATAAACAGCTGGGTAATTATAAACTACAAGAAATGATATGGCAGAGTATACTAAGGGGACACAATTCCAGCTGGGATCTCAGGAAAGGTACCTTTAAGGAAATATTTAAGCTGAGATCTCTGGATAAGCAAGAGTCAGCAAAGCAGAGACAGAAAAAGAAGGATTCCAGGAAGGCAAAACACATCTAGTTATTAAATTCTTCAAAAAGCAGCTCATTATTTAGTGTAGCCGGCATTCTTTTTGTACAATACTTAGCAAAGGATAAAGAGATAAAATGCTTTTTCTATTTGGAATAACATTATTATAACATGATTTCCTACCAGTAGTTTCCCAGATTCAACTCAGTTTTGTATACTAGAAATGCTAATGACGTAGAAGGTTGTGTCCGTGCCTCTTGACGTGTATTAAATACAAGTCTTCTTTTACCATGTGAAAGAAAGTATGTGGCCTTTTTCAATGCAATTCTGATCAGCGTCCTAAAGTCCATGTTCATGTTGTGACACAGGTTTGATTTTGCTTAATAATTCTTTTCTAGCTTTTATACTGTATGTTGTATTTAAAAACTCAAGTATCTGTTGTTGGTGTTTTAAAAAACAGTATTTTGTAGCAATTTCGACAGTGATTTACATATTTTCAATAATACCTATTACTTTAGATTAACGTATTTTTCCTCCTAAGAGCTCAGCATTTGCTAAACTGTTTCCTCTAAAATTCTGCTTATCTGGACAAGTGGCAGTTAAATCTCAGTCCTTCCACTCTAGAGAGTACTAAGAGAGCACACATGTCTGCTCTGCTCAGGAACTAAAAAGTTCATCCAGTAATAAGATTACAGACTGCCAGTCTAGCAATGCAGTATCAATCTATGTTGAGCTTGACAGATGTTCATTTCTGCACCAGTAGTAGCTACGAAATCTGACTGGCTAATAGCCAATAAGCAATTTCTCACATACTGCCACAATAAACTAACCACAGAAGTGGAAAAAACTTTTTTCCTACATTAAAATTAAAATATCTCATAAGCACATTATCTCCAAGTTTTTCCTGAGACAGCTACTCAAAGAGGTACATATAGGTAACAAGTTCGATTTGAATTACATAATCAGTGAGACTCAAAGTACAGTCATCACAGGAGATTGTGAATAACAGAATTATATCAAATTACAATTTGTACTAGCAAATAATTTCCTATCTATCAAGTTCTTTAGAGTAGTTTCTTTTAAAAATGAACAATTAACTCCACTATAGTATTTTCAACTTCAGAAAGTCTTTTAAAAAATAAGAAAATGTCCCTTAAGAAAACTGCACTTAAATGACCACCTATTCATTTTTTCCTGTATGTGGTGTTTTGAATTTGCAGATAATTTTTAAAATGCAATATCAAAAAGCTTGATTAAGCTCTTTGTGTGTAGGGGACAGCGTTTAAATCCACTAACAGAAATTTCTATTTTAAAGTGACCATCCGACGAAACTGAAAGCTTAAAATTTTCTCTAACTAAAAGACCATTATCTAGGATGCTTAAAAAATCAGTTTTAAGATACACATCAGTCAGCATTCTTGAAATGTGAAATGCTAACTACTAAATTACAGAACCTGAGTCATCCTGAAATGTGAAATGCCATATACTAAATTATGGAACCGGGGATGGAACCTGGCTTGTCAAAGGAGTACTCCAAGCTCATGTGCTCAGGCCCGTCACACCTGTATTACCACCTACTGAAGCAAAACCCTCCACCGCTTCTGCGTGACAGGTTTCAAATCCTACTTTTAGAAAACCTTCTACTTCTTGGCTGAATGTCCATGCTTGATCTCAACGCGGAATCTAACAGGGAAGGAGGCAAGCGTTCGTTGATAGATGAAAAACTGGCCTAGATTTCAATCGGGGGAACTTTATAGAAGCCTTCTGCAGCAAAGCTAAGAAAATCAAAATCGCTAAAAAGAACTAAACCATTAAATAGAAGGTTAAAAAAAAAAAAAAAACCGTTTCAGAGGAATAAAATAACATTTTCTAGGGTAAAAACTGAGGCATTTAAAAGTTCTTATTCCATTGGTGGCTACGTCTGATAAAGGCTGTGTCGAACCAAGGAGTAGTTCAGGGTGTAACTTATCCTTCCTAATCAAAGATGACACCGATAGTCTTATTTCCTGTGGGGATGGGTGTGGTTGAAGACACAGTTACGTCCCTGCCATCAATCCGTGTGTGGAAAAGTCTGCAGGTCGCCCGCACACACTTGCAGCCTGAATTCTGTGTGTGCCTGCAGACGGCAAGGCCTATGCCTCTGACTGCGATGACGTGAAATAAAATATCCAACCTGCAACCCAGTAGTGTATGTGGTTACTTTCATTGCTCGAAGAAACAGCCGCACTCCTCAGTGTTTCATCTTACGAAAAACCTCCCGGGAGGAAGCAACTCCGAGCAACGCTGCAGCTGGCAAATCCACACGCAGTCGGGATGCTGGGGCTGGGGGCTTCCATTCTCCAAGCACCATTTACTCACCCCTGAGACGATCGCCACGCCAAGTGAGGAAATGAAACGAAAAAGCTCGTCCACAATGTACCACTGCGACCGCCGCGGGTCTGGCTTCGGGAACTAGTTTGGGAGACTCGGGAACCGATGGCCTCCGAGGGTCAGGGCGCGGTGGTCGCCGGAGGGGTGCGAACCCAAGTTGGCCGCCGCGCGGACGCCGGAACTTGGCCCCTTTGGTGGCCGCGCCGGTGCCCCCGCTCCCCCTCGGCCCCCCACCTCCCGCCGCGCGCACCCCCAACTTCCCGCCCAGCGCTGAGGACGCCGCCCAGCCGGGCACGGGGTCCGAGTCCCGCCGCCGCCGCCGCGTGCCGGTGGGTGGGGGAGGGGCCGCCGCCGCCACAGCCCGACGGGCTGGGAGAACAAAGCGGCGGCGGCGGCGGCGCGAACTTTTTCGGTGTCTGTTCAGCACTCCCCGAGGCGACTACTTACAGTTGCGGGCTCGACCCGTCGTGAGAAACTCCGCGCTCGCCAGCGTCTGAGTCCCGGACTAGGCGCCAGCGAGGCTTCACGCGCCCCGCAGGATCCCGCCAGCCGCCGGCGCCCCTTCCTCCCTCCCTCCCCGTCCCGTCCTGAGGCCGGAGGGCGGGGGGCCGGGGCGCGTGGGGGGCGGGGGCGCGCGCGGGGCGGGGGCGCGCGGCCCGCGCGGGGCCTGCCGGGAGCTGTAGTTCCCCGGCTCGCACCCGCCGGGTGGTGGCCGCAGCTGGAGGTCGCGGCTGTCTCTGCCCTGCGAGGGAGCGGCGGGAGCGCCGGGTGCAGTTGAGCTGGCTTCACACCGTCGAGCTCCGGGCGTCTCCGTGAGCGCGGGGACACGGGGCAGGGGCGCCGCTGGAGACGCGAGCGTGTCTATCAGTTACGAGCCGTGCTTGATCCCCGCCGTTGCCGACGGTGCTGTCCTTTCCTCTACTGCCGTGCGCTCTTGAGGGAGGCGGTGGCGACAAGGAGCCAGAGGTAACTGTTGGAACAGAGGACTTGTAAGGTGTCCAGAGCAGAGAGCGGCTTCCAGCCTGAGATGTCGCAGCCCTCCCGCACGCTCCTCCCTGCTGCCTGTCCCCGGGGTGGCCGCCTGCACCGCAGCTCCGCACCCAGTCCGGCACGTCTCGAGCCCGACGCTCCGGTGACTGCAGGGGCTTTCCAGGTGCTTGGTGTTTCCTCCCGTTGGCCTTTAAACGCGAGTGTGACCCTGCCACCAAAGTGGAGTGCAGTGCAGAATCTCCAAACCTCGGCTTCCACCTGTCTGGAAACCCAATGTTACCATTTGTTTTGCTCCAAAACAAAGTGTGACCCTGTCGGGTGAGTGGGGCGGGGGTGAGAATCAGCAGCATAAAGATCTAGGGGGAAAATATACTGTGCATAAATTTTCAATGTCTTATATGAGACAAAGGCCTGAGAAGCTGACAGCCATTGTCACAGAAGCCACATGGTTCTCCTTATGTCAACGTTTTATCCCAAAAGTACTTAAACAATCAGAAGGGCTGCAATCAAGAGGGCAGTTTTCTTTCTTTTTCCTTTTTCCCTTTCTCTCTTTCTCTAGAAAAGGTTTCACTCTGTCATCCGGCTGAAGTGCAGTGACACGATCATAGCTCACTGCAGCTTGGAACTGCTGGGCTCAAGCGATTCTCCTGGCTCAGCCTCCCAAGTAGCTAGGACTACAGGCGTGCGCCACCACGCCTCACTAACTTTCTAAAAGTTTTTGTAGAGACGAGGTGTCTTGCTCTGTTGTTCAGGCTGGTCTCCTGACTTCCACAGATCCGCCCGCCTCAGCTCCCTCAAAGCGTTGGTATTATAGGCGCGAGCCACCATGCCCAGCCAAGAGGGCGTTTTCAAGAACAGAAAGAAAATAAACGTAAATGAGTCCCTACTTTTTATACAAAATCGTCACTCTTACTGGATGTCCTTGGCTTTAAAGTTAGAAAATGGCGGGCGCGGTGGCTCACGCCTGTAATCTCAGCACTTTGGGAAACCGAGGCGGGCGGATGGCCTGAGTTGAGGAGTTTGAGACCTGCCTGGCCAACATAGTGAAACCCGGTCTCTACTAAAAATACGAAAATTAGCCAAGCGCAGTGGGCGGTGCCTGTAATCCCATCTACCTCGGCGGTGCTGAGGCGGGAGAATCTCTTGAACCTGGGAGGCGGAGGTTGCAGTGAGCCCAGATGGCTCCATTGCACTCCAGCCTAAGCGACAAGAGGGTGAGTCCGTCTAAAAAAAAAAAAACAAAAAACCTAATTAAGAAATGAAAATATTAAAATAATTTATATTAACCATAAGGCAGGTAAGATTGTGTAAAACCTTGATTACTTAAAGCTATTTTTAAAAAGACATTTCTGAAACAGTCTCAGGAATTGGAAGTTGCTAAATGTCTTACATCCAGCAGTATCAAATTCAATCTTCTATATTTTTGTTATTAAAGTCCTATTCAGCTATTCTTTTACTTTAAAACTGAAAGTAGATGCACTCAAGTTTACCTTCTTTTTAAAGAATTCTCTTGCTTAACTTTGCCTTTTTCTTCCTTCCACTTCCCAACGGACGTTTTAGTCCAGCCCCAAATTTCGCCTCTCAGCAGGATTCCCAGGACCTCATTGGAGCAGTTTACAGCCAGTCTTATCTCACTATTAACTTCCATTTTCTGTTGTAGTCCTTAAAGAGACAGAAGTTACTCTTCCTAGAAGTAACTTTTCCAGACAAATCAAACTGCTGTTATACAGAAATTAAAATATTCGTGTGCAAGTGTGAAAATAAAGATATATAATGTATATATTTCATTTTATTTCCACTGTTCTGCTTCTCTTTTTAAAAATAAAATGGTCTCCTCCACTTTGGATAAATCTTGCAGCATCTTTGAGCAAAGAACTATCTTTGTATCTAATTTTTTTTGCTTAACATGATCTACAGTTTCCTCAAGGTGTTCCATTTCTGTTCTAAGAGCATTACAGAGATAAAGATTGGATTTAATAAGTAAGTGTATTATCATGTGAAATGTTTTAATCCTTGAGAGAAAACATCTGAATGCTCAAAATGGAAAGGATTTTTCTTCTTGGTGGTGTTTCATGAAATGAGCTTAATATTTTGCTCTTCTATGGCTGCAGTTCCAGGTCTTGCCCTGCGTTAATGGGCTCCTTGGACTTAATGACACCCGCATAGCCATTCAAATACGTTACCTAATACAAGCAAAGAAAGTCAACACTCTTGTGACTTGAGATAACAGAGGCATCTGATTTAGAAACATAAATGCAGGGGGGGAAATGATCTGCCCGCTGAAACCTTCCAAAGTGCTGGAATTACAGGCATGAGCCACTGTGCCCCTCCATTATTTTAATCTATTCATCATTTATCACAGTATTCAATAAATGTTGATGAAATCAGTGATTTTTTTCGATGTATCTCAAGGATAGTAGTTAGGCTAATAGTCTAAAAGTACCACATGATGAACTCTGCAATTGTTCCCTATCACCTGCCTTACCATGTCCAAATTCTTCTGTTTGGGTGTAAAGGTTATTAATAATATCCATTGCTTATTGAACACCAACTCTGGGCCAGGCACATTCATTTGTTTTTATGAAACTTTATTTATTCCATATAACTCTTCCCTTTTCTTTATTTGCACACACACACACATATATATATATATACACACATACAGATACATATTTACAGATAGCATACAAGAAACATGATGATGTGAAATTGATGAGACTTGGTCCCCAATTAGATATGGAGAACAAGGGAATGGAGTTTAGGCTGACCAAGTACCTTGTGTCTTGAGTGACTAAATAGATGGTAGCACTATGCATTAAGACTGGAAATATAGTAAATATACCTGCAGATATATGAACATAGTAATATAAGTATAAAATTGTGTAAAGCTAAATATATATATTTATTTACAACATAGTATATAATCAAAAAGAGGTGTGATAAGGATGGCTTCACTAAAAAGACTAAGAAAATCTGGCAGCTAAAGGGAGGAGTTACTGCATATGTTCCACCTAGGATTTCATATGCAGTTCTTAAAAGTGAATGTTCAGGCCAGGTGTGGTGGCTCACTACTGTAATCCCAGCACATTGGGAGGCCAAGATGGGCAGATCACTTGAGGTGAGGTGTTTGAGACCGACCTGGCCAACATGGCAAACCCTGTCTCTACTAAAAATACAAAAAAAAAAAAAAAAAAAAAAAGATTAGTTGGGTGTGGTGGCACGTGCCTGTAATTGAAGCTAAACCACAGGCTGAGGTGGGAGGATCGGGAGGATCGCTGAACCCGGGAGGTGGAGGTTGCAATGAGCTGAGATTGCACCACTAGAGGACAGATCAAGACCCTGCTGCAAAAACAAACAAAAATATGAATATTCAGATAATTTGCAGTAAAAAAACCAATTACCTTAACCACCTCCAATAATGTCTGTTTATCTTTGTGGCTGCAAAATAAGTTTCTCCAGGAAAGAGTAGGTAGCGCATAAATGTGTTCATCAATTTTAAAATGAAATTTACATTAAATTCCCTTGAGTTATGGATTATTGCCTTATTCTAGATTTTATTCAACTGAGTATTAATTTTTTAAAAATCTCTTTTATAAAAAAAAAATTAGCTGGATGCGGACTGGGCATGGTGGCTCATGCCTGTAATTTCAGCACTTTGGGAGTCCAAGAAGGGTGGATTACCTGAGGTCAGGAGTTTGAGACCGGCCTGGTAAACGTGACAAAACCCCGTTTCTACTAAAAATATGAAAAATTAGCTGGGCGTGATGGCAGGTGCCTGTAATTGCAGCTACTCAGGAGGCTGAGGCAGGAGAATTGCTTAAACCTGGGAGGTAGAGGTTGCAGTGAGCAGAGATCGTGCCATTCCACTCCAGCCTGGGCAAGACACTATCTCAAAAAAAAAAAAAAAAAAAAAAAAAAATTAGCTGGAAGTGGTAGCATGCACCTATAGTCCCAGCTACTCAGGAGGATGAGACAGGAGAATAGCTTGAATCCCGGAGGCGGAGGTTGCAGTAAGCCGAGATGCCACCACTGCTCTCCAGCCTGGCGACAGAACGAGACTCCTTCTCCAACAACAACAACCACCACCTCTTAAAATACCGTAAATTGGTTATAATATATTTAAAAAGCCAACTGAGGAAGAGAACAAAGGTGCTACAGATCTGAATAGGATGTCAGTGTTAAATTTAGTTATCTAGCCAGGCGTGGTAGCTCACACCTGGAATCCCAGCACTTTGGGAGGCTGAGGTGGATGAATTGCTTGAGCCCGGGGGTAGTGAACCTAGGAGTTCGAGATCAGGCTGGCCAACGGTGAAACCCCATCTCTATTAAAAATACAAAAATTAGCCAGGCGTGGTGGCACACGCCTGTAAATCCCAGCTACTCAGGAGGCTGAGGCAGGAGAATCGCTTGAATCAGAGAGGTGGAGGTTGTAGTTAGCTGGGATTGTGCCTCTATACTCCAACCTGGGCAACAGAGGGAGACCCTGCCTCAAAATTATCCTACCAGGACTGACTGAAACAGAGGAGTTGGGACTGTCTTCCTGGAGCGTGGAAACTACCCAGCCCAGAGGAACAAGTTAGAAGAAAAGGGTTGGGATGGGCTTTCAAAGACAGAGCACAATCGGGGCTTTGCCATTTAGTAGGTTCGAGTTACTTAATCTCACTAAGAATCAATTCCCTTATATGTAAAATGAGGGGAAATAATTACCTCACAGTGTTGTTGTGAGAAATAAATTTAAAAACCTGTAATGTATTATGCACATAATGTCATCTGTCCTGTTATACACCAGGATTCCACTGTTTAACGAGCTGTGTGACCAGGGGCAAATTAGCCTCTATGTGCTTCAGTCTCTTCATCATCAGTTAACTGGGATGATAATAATTCTTCCTCTATAAACTATTCTAGGATTAAATGAGATAATACATGAAAACACTTTTTTAAAAGTCTGGCACACAGAGAATTGTCAATAAGGATTAACTATTAATATTGTTATTCATGCTAAAGATTAGAGCTTTTCACGTCTCTGTATCTCCTCCTGTCCTTTGGCAGCACAGAGAATTCTACGGAGGGGAATTTGGAAAGATAATAACGAACTGAAAAGAAACAGGAACCTCTATGATCATAGAATGAGTTCCTTTTTACATCATCAAAGAAAGATCTTACTGCACAGGTCTTCAAATGACCAGAAGCTGTCACTGTGACATTTTCTGTACTAAAAGCTTGAAGTATTCTAGTAAGGGTAAAATGAATAGATTTATATTTGTTTATTTTTAATATAATTAGTCAGAATATAATGGCCTGAACATTTTACTGTACTCTCATCATGACAGCTCAAATTTCAAAACCTGAAGTATTTCCACAAAGAATTCTGATTATATTCCTCTAGATTTTAAACTATTTTCTTACATGTTCTTTAAATGATGATGACTAATTTAGCTGAAGGCTAATTGATTTTAGTTTGCTTGGTTTTTTTCCTAGGCTTCCCTCGAGACTTTATAGTCCTTGATATATTGATTCACTAAACATTTTTGAGAGGCTACCAGGTACAAGACATTTGATAGGATATGTAGGTAAAACATCTCATGTTCTCAGGAATCTGAAGTTTATTAGCTAATCTATGTGAAAATCTATAATACGGAGAAGAGAGTTTAAAAGAAAAAGCAGGACATAAAGGGTTAGAAGATTTCAGGGAAGTACAAGGTAAATTTCTCACCTGGGGAAGGTTGAATGCATGGAAAAGGAGGATTTTTGCTCAGCCTGGAAGAAAAAAATAGGATTGGGAAACATGGGAGAGAGGAGTGTGAGAAAACAGATATTCAAAATTCTAGGTGGAAGCAATAGAGCAAGCAAAGGCACACAGATGTAAATACATCTGGCATATTTGTGGACCAAATAGTTGAGTTGGGCTGAGCCATAGCGAATATGTGTGTGTGTGTGTGTGTGTGTGTGTGTGTGTATGTGTATGTGTGTATATATATATATATATATATACACACACACACACATCCAAGACAGAGTCTTGCTCTGTTGCCCAGGCTGGAGTGCAGTGGTGTGATCTTGGCTCAATGCAACCTCTGCCTCCCAAGTTCAAGCAATTCTCCTGCCTACCTCAGCCTTCTAAGTAGCTGGGATTACAGGTGCCCACCACCACACTCGGCTATTTTTTTTGTATTTTTAGTAGAGACAAGGTTTCGCTATGTTGGCCAGACTGGTCTCGAACTCCTGACCTTGTGATCCATGTACCTCAGCCTCCCAAAATGCTGGGATTACAGGCGTGAGCCACTGCATCTAGCCCACATATATGTTTTTTTCTCATGCAATTGTTGTAAATGGAGATATAAATAAAATGTTATAAAATTCACCTTTTATTTTGTTATTTTAAAATTTTTTATTTTTTATTTTTTTATTTTTTAAATTTTAATATGAAACGCTTCATGAATTTGCATGTCATCCTTGCACAGGGGCTGTGCTAGTCTTCTCTGTATCGCTTTAGTGAGCACTAAAATTTACCTTTTCAAAGTGTAGAATTGGTTTTTAGTATATTCACAAAGTTATGCCACATCTCCACTATCTAAATTTCAGAACATCTTCCTCACCTCCAAAAAGAAGCCTATTAAACAGACACTCCTCGTTATCGCCATTAGTTTCAGAGGTGGCAGACCCACCCTGTGGGTTCTGCCGGGAGCCCTCAGGCAAAGACTCTCAGGTGCTTGCTGTTGAAATACCCTAAAAGGGCATGCATGGGAAGGGTGAGTTGAAGGGATGTTGGCAGAGCACCTGATGCATCTGCTACATGTAGCTTCAATGTCTGTCTTAAAGATCTGCATCTCTATCCTTGGTCTCTTTCTATAAGCACCTGAATGTGCCACAGAAAGACCACAAATTCAAAGTGTCCCTAATCGAATTCATCTTTTCCTTGTAACCTGTTCCTCTTCCTACATTTCCAATCTTAGTGCATGCTGCCACTATCCATTTATTCATCCAAGACAGAACCTACTAAGTTAGCCTAAGCTCTTTTCCCTTGTTCTTCAAATCTAACTGGTGACCAAGTCCCATCAATTTCATACCATCATGTTTCTTGTGTGGTATCTCCTTTCTTCTTTTCCACTGATACTGTCTTAGTTCACCAGCCCTCACCTGGTCCTCTGAAAGAATGAGCTAAGATTCCCTACCTCGAATATTCTCTTCGTTAATTATAAGAATTGATAAATAATGTGATAGCTGTCTCCCCTCTGCTACCTGGTAAGTACTTTTGATATTCATTCACTTCAAGTTTCTCTTCTATGAGACCTTTCCTGTCTGTTCCAGGTCATATGGGAATCATTATTCCTTTCTTTGTGCTATAAGCATGCTCCTTCATAGCACCTGTGACCCTGTATTGCACAAGTACATATCTTACTAAGCCACATGCTCCTGGAGAGCCAAGGCCATAGTTAATTTATCCATATATCCATTGCAGAATGCCTTGCACAGTATTAATGGTCCACTAACATGGCTGAGTACCAGAGGTTTGGGAGTCATTGCATAGGGTAGAGAATGAAACTATGGGAAAGGATGAAATTTCCCTTAGGGAAGTCCAGGAGTAGGAATTACATTTATTGAGGTCCTACTGTGCTGAAGTAAGTGGGACTTTAGGTTTGATTCCAGAGACTCCGTGCTTTTCACTAATTATATAAGGACTGAAGAAGGTCCATTCTATTTGGCAATTACAAGTTAATTTGTTAACTCTGGTGAGACAAGTCAGGAGAAGATTGAGGGCCAAAGCCAGAGTGCAGTGAATTGATGGGGTAATTTTTAGATGAGAAGAGGACAGAGAGAGTACACTGGTGGTTTTCAGATTTTCAGATATCAATAACCAATAAATTTGTTGAAAAAACAGAGACTAATCAAGTTGCCAACTTCTTGTTTTACCAATTAAATATGTTGAAGCCAAGCAACACTTCAGCTCACTAATCATTAGGGAAATGCAAATCAAAACCATAGTGAGATATCTCCTCACATTCATAAGATAGCTGCTGTGAAAAAAAGACACAAAACAACAGGTGTTAGCAAAGATGTAGGGAAATTGAAACGTAGGCACTATTGGTGGGAATGTGAAATGGCAGCTGCTATGGTATGGTGTTTCCTCAGAACATCAAGCGTAGAATTACCATATGATTCAGCAATTCTACTTCTGGGTATTAGAATTGAAAGCAGGATCTTGAAGAGATGTTTATACAGAAATGTCCATAGCAGCATTGTTAGGAATAGCCAAAAGATGGAAGCGACCCAAGTGTCCCTCAGTGGATGGGTGGATAAGGAAAATGTGGTATACACATAAAACAGACTATTTTTCAGCCTTAAGAAGGAAGGACATTCTGAGACATGCTATACCATGAGTGAACCTTGAAAACGTTATGTTAAGTGAAATGAGACAGTTTCAGAAAGACAAATACTGTATAATTCCACTTACGTGAGGTTATGTACTTAAAAGAGTCAAATTTGGCTGGGCATGGCAGCTAACACCTGTAATCCTAGCACTTTGGGAGGCTAAGGTGGGCAGATCACTTGAGGTCAGGAGTTTGAGACCAGCCTGGCCAATATGTTGAAACCCCATCTCTACTAAAATTACAAAAACAAGCCAGGTATGGTGGTGTGCACCTGTATTCCCAGCTACTGGGGAGGCTGAGGCACGAGAATCGTTTGAACCCAGGAGGCGGAGGTTGCAGTTAGTCAAGACCGTGCCACTGCGCTCCAGCCTAGGTAACAAAGTGATACTCTGTCTCAAAAAAAAGAAGTTGTTAACTTGCATACAGTATTATACACTTTTACCACTTTATTGTGATATTTTACCACTTTATTGTGATAGTTCAGCTTTTAAAAACTACTTTTAAAAGATATTTTATCTCTTTATTGTGATAGTTCAGCTTTTAAAAACTACTTCAGTTAGTTATGTTATGGAGTTCATCACCTCATGAGACAACCTGTTCCATTGCTAGGTTGCTAGATATGGAATAAAGTAAAAGAAAGAACTTGGGCTTTGGAGTCAGGGAAACTAGTTAGAATCCCGTTTCTATCACTTTGCAGCTCTATAGTCATGGACAAGCAACAACTTCTCTAAAATTCTGGGTTCTTTTCTGGAAAATAGAGTTAAACAGATCTAGGATTGTTGCAAGGATTTAATAAAGTATCATATCTCACTTTATGTGTTTAGCATAAAGACTTAGTTGTTAAATCCTTCAACGAATTGCTATGAAAATTGCTAAAACTTACTGAGCACTTACTGTTAGCCAGGTGTTGTTACAGGTAGTTTATACCCTGTAGCTCAATCCTTGCAAACTGTAAGATTAAGAAATGCTGTCATCTTCATTTTACGTCTGCCCTCTGCAGTGATACTGAATAAAACCAATTCTATTAACGCTTATTCAAGTATTTGAAAATCACTTATTCTACTTGGTTTTGTTAAGCATAGTTTTGTCACATGACACTGTTTTTACCTTTGCATGTGTGATTTAAAAAAAAAAAATCATATAGCTCTGAAAGTGTTGACCATAGAAATAAACATAATATTGATGTAGGCTAAGTGATAAGGAGTATACAGATGGATACTGATGTGTTCTCTGTGTCCTAGGGCATTAGGTTTGCATTAGCTCTTTTAGTCTCCCATTATACTAGCAGTTTGTATTAAACTTGTGCATTGATAAACACCTCTTATATCAACTGCTTCCAAGTTAGCATTTCCCCCTTTCCATATTGCACATTTTGGGGAAACTAAATGCAAAGCTTTACGCTTATCTTTAAGTTTCACTTTAATGTTAGTTTATTTCTCCCAGATTCCTTCAACTGGAGGATTTTATGAGCATATTCTTTGTCTTTATTATTTCATAAATAGTGAAAAACAATATAAGGCTGAGGACAGTGTTCCAAGGTACTTCCATAAAGACTTTGCTCATCTGAGTCGATGTAGCACAGCAAACTTAACTACACTGGCATCCAACCCACCCTAAGTAATGTACTTAGAAAGATAGCATGGACAGTTATCTTGGATACTCTTTTTTTTTTTTTTTTCAGAATAAACTATCTTTTTCTGGATTTGCTAATTGTGTGGTCTTGGGCAAGTACTCTAATCTCTGAACCTCTGTTTTCTCAACCATATGATGGGTTGCTGTGAGGATTAAATGAGGTAATACATAGAAAGTGCTTAGAACAGTCTGGCAGATAGTAAGAGCTTAGTAAATGTAAGCTATTATCATTTTCCCAGGTGTAAATGTGGTTGACTAGGCATTATTATGGTTTGAATTCCTGCTGACATCTATTGATCGTTACGTTCTTCTCTAGTTATTCCCAAAGCATTTGCTTCATTATTTTATATTTGTAGTTTCTGAAATTTACTTTCCTGCTTCTCCAGCCCCCAGAACTTGAAGCAGCTCTACAGATCTCCAGGCCTTGATTATATCTGTCTTATTGAGCTCTTTCTCCAAGATTATTGGAGTCAGCTTTGTGATTACATTTGCAAATTGCTTTAGTAGTATGGAATGGATTGCATCTGGGCCCAGAGACTCAAACTCACATAATGTTGTTATAGTCTCTTGGTCATGAGGCTCAGGTTTCAGTTGTCAGTGCCTTTCTGCAGTTTTCATTTAAAACTGTTGGAGAAGATAAGCCAAATACAAGTTGAGCAGTCTGTCTTTCTGTGTGATTTCTCAACCTTAGCACCAACCTCTGAGCAGTGATTCTTAGTTCCTTGTTCTCTTGGAGAAATAGTGTGTTATGGTGGAGACAGCACAGAGTAAGAGAGTATGAAACCTGGCTTCTAATTCCTGCTCTACCTGTTAATAGCCACGAGCTGCTGGGCAAGTTGCATTACCACCTTGTGCTTCGATTTTCTTGTCTACAAAAGAGATATTTACCCTGTCAACTTTCAAAGGGGTATCACAAGGTAAAGTATGTGAAATATATAAACTATCAAATGTTGTGCATTATGTAAGATGAAATAATAATCATTTATGTGAAAGTAGCTATAAAAGCTTTTATCTTCAAGCAGATTTTTTTTAAGTCAGTTTTTTCCTGAGCTTTCCAATTCCTAATACTACAGGTGTGTGCTTTTGCCCTTCTGTCATGTTCGTCCTAATTTAACCCATTAATGACTCTGCAGAGAGTTACTCTGCAGCCACACTGGACACTTAACTCTTTCTCTCTGTTGGAATTATTTATGGGTATGTAGATAGAACTTAAAAGGAGCCATCAGTTGCGAGCTGTTTCATGCCTAAGCCAAGTGGGGTCATACTTTTTTTTTTTTTTTTTTTTTTTAACCTTTTTGAACTGCTCTTTCCTAAAAATTATGGTAATCATATATATTTAACTATACCTACTGTTCTCTTTCTGTTAGAAATGCTTTGTGGTCTATGGCCCCATCACCTCAGATGTGCCTGATTTTGTCTGATCTTGGAAGCTAAGCAGTGTTGGGCCTGGTTAGGACTTGGATAGGAGAAATCCCTTATGTTGAGATCCCTTTCTCCCGTATTCCTGTTACAAGTGTGTCAGCTTTCACAATTGTTGATCATTTAACTGTTCAGTATATCCCCTCCTGCTTCCTTAGCCTTCTGAAGGGAATTTTTCAACAAAGCAAGTCAGGAGTCATATTTTGGCAGAATTAGTATTTTAATATGAAAAAGTAATACTCATATTAGGAAAGTATTGTACATCTTTTGTGTGGCTGGGTGATATGTATTGTATGTCTGTGAAAATGTCAGTTTTGCTCTTTTTTGTCCCTTCTGTTTTTGATATAATTCAATCATGTAGTTGTAAAATAAAAGTGTTTGGTCTTCATCAATTAAAAATAAAGTAGATTTAAAAAAAAATGTTTAATGTTTAAGTTTTAGGTGTCAGTGTAGAGTGCCAAGGATACTTTTTTCCATCTTCTCTGTGAAATTATACCTATAGTGAAAAAAGTCTTTGCTCACTAGCCAAAAATGGCTACACATTAAGATTTATTAGTGAATTGTAAACACAGCCCCAAAATTATTTTGTTACATTCTTACTTTTAAATTAATGTCAAATGAATATAAAATATTAAAAACCTTTTAAAAATTTCCTTCCAGGCTTTCTACATATCAGAAAGCATCAACTTTTCTTGATGGATCCATTCATCTAATGAAATATGCCTATACTATTTTAAAAAGCTTTGTACTTCATCATAGAAAAGTTCCTCCACCTCCAGAATGAAAATGAAGACTTTCGAGAAGGTGATTTAAGTGTAGACATTTGAGAAGGTGTCCTGTGAAATTAGTAAACCAAAGCAAAAGTACTGAATTGATTAATCCAAAACACTTACTTTTTTTTTTTAAACAAAGAGGATTTCATCTTGACAGAGAAATAACTTATATTCAATATGTATTTTCTGAAATTAAGGGACCAGAACAGACTGAAAGGAAAATAGATTCGTAAATAAGCTCCGTCAACTCTCTTCTGCTGAGGGTAGCTTAGTGATGTTAAATCCTTTACAAATCCCTGGCTGTCTTCCTACAGACAAGATTGTTTTTTGATGGGACTGATATTAGGAGAAGTAGGACCTTTTGCGCATTCGACTCATTGATAAAACTTATCATCATCGGCATGAGTGGCTTAAAAGAGGAAATAAAGAAGCTTTCAACTAAATCCAAAAGTGCAGGCATTTTCTTTACTGCTGTTATTTTAAAAACCTCTTCATAACCATTGAAAGAGAATTGACAACTATTTTAAAAGATTAAAGAAAGGCAGATGTCTGCAAATAATTCCCCTCCATCAGCCCAGAAGTCTGTATTACCCTCAGCTATTCCTGCTGTGCTTCCAACTGCTTCTCCGTGTTCAAGTCCTAAGACGGGACTCTCTGCCCGACTGTCTAATGGAAGCTTCAGTGCACCATCGCTCACCAACTCCAGAGGCTCAGTACATACGGTTTCATTTCTACTGCAAATTGGCCTCACACGGGAGAGTGTTACCATTGAAGCCCAGGAACTGTCTTTATCTGCTGTCAAGGATCTATGTGCTCCACTGTTTATCAAAAGGTACTGTATGTGCTGTTAATGTCAGTAGTAAGTAACGTTGCTGACGCTTTCCTATAAATTACACATGTACCAGTGAGTTAAGACATACTGATCCATCAGTAATTTATTCTGAGTATTTTTGGAAGAGTTCTGATGGCCTGTGACTGAGGCTAAAGTCTGAAATTTCAGAGTCTAGCTAATTGGAACTTATATCTCAGATTTAAAATACCTTTATTTGGCCTGGCACATTTGCTTATGCCTGTAATCCCAGCACTTTGGGAGGTCGAGATGGGCTGATCACCTGAGGTCAGGAGTTTGAGACTAGTCTGGCCAACATGGTGAAACCCCATCTCTATTAAAAATATAAAAACTAGCTGAGCATGGTGGTGTGTGGCTGTAATCCCAGTTACTCAGGAGGCTCTGAGGAAGTATAATTGCTTGAACCTGGGAAGTCAAGGTTGCAGTGAGCCAGTGTGGTGCCACTGTACTCCAGCCTGGGTGACAGAGAGAGATCCTGTATCCAAAAAAAAAAAAAAAAAAATAGTCAAATTCACAGGAGACAGAAAGTATAGTGGTGGTTGCTTGAGGTTGGGGGGAAGAAAAAAATGTAGAGTTATTGTTTAATGGGTACAGTTTCAGTTTGCCAGATAAAAATAATTCTAGAGCTGGATAGTAGTGATTGTTGCACAAAAATGTAAATGTGTTTGATGAACTGAATATATTTAATGTTAAGATGGCAAATTTTATGTTGCATATATTTTACCACAATGAAACAAGAGAGTAAGACAATAAAAGACAAACCCAAGAAACTACAACCTATTATTCCCAAATATGGAGGAAGAAGATTAAAGATCAGACTTTGATTAAATATAATTGCCTTATTAACAACAATAAAAAAATGTTTTCCTTTTGCAACAAACTGACCAAGCATAATCATGGACAGGCATTAATATGGAACTAGCATTTGGGAACAAATGGTGTAGATTACATTAAAAAATGGAAGGGAAGGTAAAGAGAGTAACAATTAAAGAAGGTATCAGGTCAAGGGAAGGTCATTGTCTGCTTGTTGTTAGCCTACTGGTTAGGCTGTACATTATATACTGTAATGAATCAAATATTTCGCCATGTTTGTGTCAAGCACTACGTTGAATAATCATAAGGTACGTGTTTTTAGACACTTAATATTTTTCAAGAAATTATTACCAGGTGCCTGCCCTTTAAGGATTATAGTATAGTAATTTTTACACCTGCAAGGATATACTAAAGATGTATGCATGTGTGTACTATAAAATAATAGTATTCTGTAGCTAGCTGCATAGTTGAATAAAGATTAACATGTAATTATAGCACACAGAGATGTTTTATACTTAGGCTATTTTCTATCCACTTTACCAGGTTTCCCTCATATTTTCAGTGCCTAAAAATCTTGAAATTGTTACTGCATCCTTCATCTATGGCTTAATCTTTTTTTTTTTTTTTTTGAGACGGAGTCTCACTCTAGCCCAGGCTGGAGTGCAGTGGCTCAATCTTGGCTCACTATAGCCTCCGTCTCCTGGGTTCAAATGATTCTCCTGCCTCAGCCTCCCGAGGAGCTGGGATTACAGGCGTCCACCACTACGCCCAGCTAATTTTTGTATTTTTAGTAGATGTGAAGGTCTCACCATTTTGGCGACGCTGATCTCAAACTCCTGACCTCAAATGATCCGCCTGCCTAGGCCTCCCAAAGCACTGGGATTACAGGCACAAGCCACCGTGCCCGGCCTATGGCTTAGTCTTGAATGTCATTCATTTCCTGTCTGAACCGTTAGTTTGTTTTTCTGATTGATGGTCATTTTCTCTAAACGAAGAATAGAATCAAAAGAAGAACGCTTTGCCTTAGAGTGGAAAGAAGATATACGGTTCTCTTAGGGCCCATCCTTTTTGCTTGTGAAATTTCCTCTTGGCTCCCTTTCTAAAATTACTACCGTGCTTCTTCCTAATTGTAATACAGATCTAACATTGTTAGAAGAAAATTTTTTGGACGACTAACCAAATATATTATGAAAGGCAATAAATCAATCTCTTTTTCTTTCTCACAGATCTCTAAATTCAAACTTTAGTGTTCTGCATAATAGGTGTGTGATTTACTGAGTGAGAATCATAAAAGATCAAGGTTTGGGCAGTAACAGGAGGGGATTAGTCTTACTAAAATGCTATGCTCAGTAATTTAAGCTTCTTTTTTAGGGAAATTTAGGTATATTCTTGGTCTGGTGCTAATCATGAGCTCTGTAGAAATGTTTTTCCAAACATTAAAATTGAAGATGGATTAGTTCATCTAATTTATTGTAATCTGAACAATAGAGTATATATGAACTGTTGTGTCGGTAGGATTTTCTATGACCACAATCTGTACTAAGTATTACTAAAACATTCAAAATACTTTGCAAATGTTTTCATATATAAAAATAAAACAAACAGCATAAATTCATTCTAAATTTAAGCAAAAATTAGATATTTATAGGAGCATATGTGATTTTAGGGTGGAATTTGAATTGTGGTGTTATGTTGCAACTTTCTATTATTATTGTTAATAACGATGTGTGGCATAGCCAACTTGTTTTTTAAATAATTGTTACTATTTTCTGTGAATTTGTGTCATTTTTATTTGCTTTCTTAATGTTCTATTTTGGGACCTTGTGGAAAGAGGTTTTAGAGCCTTTCTTCCTCTTATTTGACACTGCTGGGCCTATCCTGAATCTCTCTCTTTTTTTTTTTTTTTTTTTTGAGACGGAGTTTCACTCTTGTTACCCAGGCTGGAGTGCAATGGCGCGATCTCGGCTCACCGCAACCTCCGTCTCCTGGGTTCAAGCAATTCTCCTGCCTCAGCCTCCGGAGTAGCTGGGACTACAGGCACCACCATGCCCAGCTAATTTTTGTATTTTTAGTAGAGACGAGGTTTCACCATGTTGACCAGGATGGTCTCGATCTCTTGACCTCGTGATCCACCCGCCTTGGCCTCCCAAAGTGCTGGGATTACAGGCTTGAGCCACCGCGCCTGGCTATCCTGAGTCTTAAAAGCAAACTTTGTTTGTTTGGTATGACTTGAAAATTACTCTTAGAATGGTGGTTCTTTCATGAGAAGCTGGAAAGGGACTAATAACCAGCACAATTCATAGTTAACATTATAAGATTGAGAGAAAGGGTGCTGTTTAAGTTGTCTGGTAACAGTCTGCGTAGCCCGATCAGTTGGAAAATCTCATAATTTCATGTCTTTAAAACATGGATAAGTAGAATACAACACCTTAGAAAATCCACAAATGACCCCAAAGCAAAAGACAACTGAGTGCCATTGCCTTGACTTTAGATCGTATTACTTTACATTTTGGCATTTAATTTTTTTTTTTTTTTAAATTCCCTTTCCCCTCTCTAATAGATATGGTATCAGATACATGATTAAAGGAGACAAAAATATAAAAATGAATATCGTGCTTAAAATCTAGAGATAAAATACCTTCGGCCGGGCGCGGTGGCTCAAGCCTGTAATCCCAGCACTTTGGGAGGCCGAGGCGGGTGGATCACGAGGTCAAGAGATCGAGACCATCCTGGTCAACATGGTGAAACCCCGTCTCTACTAAAAATACAAAAAATTAGCTGGGCATGGTGGCACGTGCCTGTAATCCCAGCTACTCAGGAGGCTGAGGCAGGAGAATTGCCTGAACCCAGGAGGCGGAGGTTGCGGTGAGCCGAGATCGCGCCATTGCACTCCAGCCTGGGTAACAAAAGCGAAACTCCGCCTCAAAAAAAAAAAAAAAAAAACAACTTTCAATGGTATCTGATTTTACCTCCGGTAAAAGCTTTCCTCTGCTTATTGAAAGTCAGATTTTAATAGCTACTTAGATTTTCTCCTGTAGGGAGATTTTCTGCCTGTAGGGTAGAGTAAAATTATACTGCCTGCAACTGAATCAGCTTTGCATGACTGTGAACAGATTACTTAACCTTGTACCTTAACTTTTAAAAATCATTAACAATGAGGGCAATGATAATATCTCTCATCATACTTATTTATAAAATTATGTCTTAAAAACATTGACACAACATCTCTGATCATTTTTTTTAACTTACACCATAAAAATTTAGTAACTATGAATGAAAAATTCTTTAACAGCTTTTTACTTTTCATGTTCTATCATTAATATGTTGCAGAAGGGCAGATGTGGTGGCTGATGCCTGTAATCCCAGCACTTTGGGAGACCAAGGTGGGTGGATAGCTTGAGGTCAGGAGATCGAGATCAGTCTGGCAAACATGGTGAAACCCTGTCTTTACTAAAAATACAAAAATTATCCTGGTGTGGTGTTGCACTCACACCTGTAGTTCCAGCTACTTGAAAGGCCAAGGTGTAAGACTCACTTGAACCCTGGAGGCGGAGGTTGCATTGAGCCAAGATTATTGTGCCACTGTGCTCTAGCCTGGATGACAGAGCAAGAATCTGTCTCATGTGTGTATGTATGTATGTATATATATATATATATATATATATATATATATATATATACACACACACAGACACATGCATATATATATAATGTATATTATATATATATGAAATTGATGCTTTTATCTTATTTGATTCCACAAGATGCAAAAAAATTAAACGTAGATGAAATTTTTTGAATAAAATGTCAACATATATGCTTCTATAAATATACAGACTTACACTAGATGTATAGCTACTTCCTGTAACAATCAGTTGTTTGTAATTTCACATCATAGTCAGTTTTGGTACTGTGTCGATCAGTGCTGTCTATTCTGTGAGCTGTAAAGAATGAATTTTGTCTGAGCCCTTATTTTTTGCTGGGCTTGGTTCAGAGCCCTGACATTGAAAAGTGGTAAGATTTTGACGTTGTGGATTGGTAAGAAGAATTTACTGACAACAGTATAGGTTTGAAAAGGAAAGTTTTCCTAGATAGAAAGAACGCTGCAGAAGAGTGCAGCAGGGCACCTCAGCAAGAGAGGAATTGTGGTAGATTTTTCCTTAGGGGTGTTTATGAACCTTAAAGTGGAACTTAATGGTAATTTGGACCCTATGAGCCACATAGGTCTTAATAAATAATTAGATTTGTAGGCATTTTGGTGCCTTGATGTCAGCAAGGGTTGCACAACGAGTTTCAACATGCATACAGTCCTGGAGATATATGGAAATTCTATTTACTTATAAATTTTTGAGAAAGAAGCTTGAAACCAGATGCCTGCATTAGATAATGGGGAAGTCTAATCACTTCTAACTTTCTCAGACAAGGAGTTTTTTCCTCTGGATGGTTTGCTTAGTGGTCACCAGGTGACCTTTGCTCTCCTCATCTTTGATTCTACTTCTCCTATCCTTGAGTGTGTTGAAATTTCTTACTAGAGATTCATTTCTTTTGATCTTGGAACACTTTTGGTCTTCAGAGCCCTCAGAGAAAAACTGATCAAAAGCATGATAGTCTCGTAAAGTGATAAATTTTGTTTGAGGGACATAATTAGTGTTGGTGAAAGGAATCAGGTTTATAGGGACTGTTCCTCTTTCCTTCTTTGAGAGGAGGACAGTGCATGTTATTCAATAGGACTGGGAAGTGAGAGGGCCAGAAAACCAGAGGAGAGGAATGTTTTTTTTCCTTTTATTGCCACCTTGACCCAACCTCTGATCTGATGAAAGAAGTTGGGAATATTTACAGGAAATATGGATTCCTGAGATTTCCAAGAAACACTAAAAATCTGACTCTGGACTGCAGAGTTAAATATTTTAATTTTTCACTCTGCTATTGAAAGAGGTGGTGGACAGATTCAAAGAAGGGTATAATGTAGGACTCTATATTCTCTGACTATGAAAGGAACAAAAGGCAGTGTGCTTCAGTACTACGCTTTCATAGGGGCCAAAAAGTGGTGGGAAAGTTGGGGGGTTTGAATTTAAGCTGCCTACTTCATAATTTGTCTAAGGCCGGGCCACTTTCCCAATCTTTTTTCCTGTTATCTTCAGGGCCTTATGAAATAATGCAACATGACTACTAACGTTATTGTTAATCTGATTATATGATTTTTGCTAATGTATTTCTCAAAGTATGTGACTTAATGCCATGATTCTCAGCCCTGGCTGCATGTTAGAATCACCTGGGGAGCTTTGAAGCAATCTGATGCCAGACCATGCACCAGGCTAATCATATCAGAATCTCTGGGGGTGGAAGCCAGACATCACCATTTTTTAAGAAAGGCTTTCTAGATGATTTCTATGTGTAGCTACAGTTGTAGGCATTGGTTTAATGTATTATCATCTGTCTCTCTCAGGTAGAATGGTTTTAACATAGTGATTCTCAAATGTTTTGGTCTCAGGACTCCTTGCATTAGTAACAGTAATTGAGGACCACAAGTAGCTTTCATTTATGTGGACTATGTCTATCAGTATTTGTGGTATTGAAAATTAGAACAGGTATTTTACAAATATTTATTTATTTATTTAAAAAGAACGAAGTCATTGCATGTAAAGAAATATGTTTTTATGAAAAATAAGTATATTTTCTAAAATAAAAAGAGTTTAGTGAGAAGAATGGTATTTTAAAAATCTAATTTTTGACTTTTTAGATAACTGGATTTCCATATTTGCTTATGCATTTCATCTGTTGTGATATATTATTTTTGTTTAAGTCTATGAAGAAAATTTGACCTCACACAGATATGTAGTAGGAAAAAGGAAGAACATTTTAATAACCTCTTCAGATAATTGCGGATAATCTTCTTCATTATTAAATCAAAACATAACAAATAATAGTGTTATAAAAGGTGCAACTTAAAGTCTGCATCTAAATACATGTTTTTATTCCATTACATTAAAATCCACTGGTCTCTCTCATACTTTGAATGGAACTTTTATTTGTGATTTTGTAACACGGTGAATTCAGCATTTGGAAAATATTGCTTCACTGAGCTATGCAGATATTCCAAATGCTGAGCATTTCATTATATATAATAAATAATCACACTTGTTAAAATCACCAGTTTTGTCATAAAAGTTGTTATATATCAGGAAACTGTCAAGCTTATGGTAGCAGATACAAGTTATCCAAAATTCCAATTTTCGCTTGAAAGATCCAATTTTATCACTGGCAACAAACAGTATCAGTTATTTTCCTTCAAGGCATAGGCACACTTTATTCATTTTCAATGGTTTGCCAAATATCCAAGTCTGAATAATCATGATTTATCAGTTATTGTTCTTTCAATTAAATTGGAATTTCATGAAAAAAGTAGTGAGTTCACTATGCCCCTCCCTCTCTCTCTTTCTCTCTCTCTTTTTCTTTTTTTGAGACAATCTCTGTCACCAAGGCTGGAGTGCAGTGGTGCAATCTCTGCTCACTCCACACTCTGCCTCCCTGGTTCAAGCAATTCTCCTGCCTGGGACTACAGGCATCCACCACCATGCCCAGTTAATTTTTGTATTGTTAGTAGAGATGGGGGTTTCATCATTTTGGCCAGGCTGGTCTTGAACTCCTGACCTCAAGTGATCCACCTGCTTTGTCTTCCCAAGGTGTTGGGATTACTGGGGTGACCTGTGCCTGGCCCACTATACTTCTCAAACAACAGTACAAATGCTTTTCCTTGAGACAATTGCCCTTTGGTGTGCAGCAGAAGTGCTTTATTTCCACCTTCCATTTTCCCATGTGAGTATAAAAGCTGCATACTCTCAATTTATGCTTCCAGCTAAGGAACTGGATTTGTCATCCCACCTAAAATATATTTAAAATGATATTCACAATGGATGATAAAGAAAATGTGACATATGCATACACACACAAACACACACACACACCCTGGAATACTACCCAGCAATAAAAAATAATAAAATTATGTCTTTTGCAGCAACATGGATGAACTGGAGGATATCATCTTTAGTGAAATAGCTCAAATATCACATGTTCTCATTTATGAATGGAAGCTACATAATGTGTACACAATGACATGGAGAGCAGAATAATAGACATTGGAGACTTGGAAGGGTTGGAGGGTGGGAGGGATGAGAAATTACCTGATGGCTAAATGTATACTACATTTTCAGGTGATGCTTACACTAAAAACCCAGACTTCACCACTACGCAGTATATTCATGTACCAAAACTGCACCTGTACTCTCTAAATGTATAAAAATTTAAAAAATGATGTTCAATCATTGGAAAAGAGGTATTACAGTAAAGTGGTGAAAAAAGGGGAAAGAAATGAGATAAGCCGGATGTTTGCTCCAGCTTACTGCTTTGAGAGTTTCCAGGATGCAGTGCAGGTAGGAGGAATCCACATAGAGCTGGTGGGCTCCATGAGATGAAAAGACAGACTTGAGGAGCTAGACGTAAAATCTAGCAGGACAGATTATAGGAGGAGAGAGAGCTTCAGAAGGCAGAAAAACAATAGCATTTTACTTCATCAATGATAGTCTTGAGACTGGCTCTTTTGTCTTTCTCTTCTTTTTTTTGTCTTCGTGCACGGCCGTGAAAACTGCAATGATTACACCTATGATTTTCCTCCCCAATAGTACAGTTTTGTGTCCTGTCTTGACAGTTGCTAAGGCGACAGCATTTTTACCCATCATTGCTTTTGCAACATCAGTGGATAGTCAACACAGTAGAAAAAGCGAATCTTGTTTTGGTATTATTATAAAAGTTGATTTGACTTTAGACAGCCAACAAGATCTTGGGGAATCCCCAGTCCATGGACCACACTTTTGAAAACTACTGTTTTAATAGAACCTTCTGGCCATTACTACTTTGGTCTAATGGCGTCACTTTAAAGGTGGGACTGGGCGTAGGAATATCTTGCCATGGCAGCTTCATGGAGAAAATCTGTTTTGGCAATTGAGTCCTTTATTTCTTTCACATCACAGTATAGACTCTATACTATAACAGAGGTGATAATTTCTCCACTTGAGTACAGTGTTACCATCATTGTATATACAACACATTTTTTCCATGATGAAAAACAGGGCCTGAAACTTTAATTAAAATGGAAAAGTGCATAGCAAGAGTTTGAAGAAAGGAAAAGTTGAAGTAGGGAAAAAATAGCAGATATAAGGGATTTCTAAAAGTTTCCCAAACGATGGAAGAGTGAAAAGAATGAGCAAAAGAAATGAGAAAGATATTTAATGTGTAAGATACAAGAAAATATATGAATGAGGAATGAAGGATACATACATAGTGGTGTTGGATTTGTAGATTTGTGGAAAGCTGTCAGAAAAGCCCACATATATTAAAAAAAAATCACTGAAATCAATTTCACTAGCTTTGTGAAATGTTTTTGATTTGTACCAGATACATTACATGAACCCTCTTGTGGTGGATGCAGGAGATGCGCTGCCCAGATCTGCCCCCAGGGAAGGACCCTGCTCCAGCTGTTGGAGGCCAGCTGGCTGATGGCCTCTAGCAGTCCAGCTCTTTTGGCTGCAAAGCTGCTTGCAGGAAATCACTCCATGGAGGTCCAGAGATAAGGCCCCAGCCATTCTGGCCCACTATGGAAGAACTTTGACAGTCTTTTTCAGCTTCAGGGCTCCCCTGGGGTTGGGTGAAGTCAATGGACCCACTTTGCTGCTAACTTCTCCCTCTGTTCTCTCCTGTTCCCCCTTCTTCCTCCCACAGGGGTTTGTCCCAAGTACGCTCCCTAATACACATCCTGCATGTTAAACTCTTGTCTCAGAGTCTACTTCCTGTAGATACCAAACCGTAAGAACATCTTATTGACTTCAATATAACCAAAATTGGAGAAACTTAGGAAACAGAAAATCATCATCATGTTATGTGTAAACAGTTTAGCTTGTTTCCATATTTCTTGTTTTGAATTTCTTATACTTAGTATGATAGTACCGCTCACATTTTGTTTCACTTAGGTTTGCTATTTCCACATCCTCTTTTTTTTTTTTTTTTTTTGAGTTGATATCTTCCTCCTGTGGCTGGAGTGCAATGGTGTGATCTCTGCTCACTGCAACCTCCACCTCCCAAGTTCAAGCGATTCTCCTGCCTCAGCCTCCTAAGTAGCTGGGATTACTGACATGTACCACCACATCTGGCTATTTTTGTATTTTTAGTAGAGACAGGGTCTCTCCATATTGGTCAGGCTGGTCTCGAACTCCTGACCTCAGGTGATCCGCCCACCTCGGCCTCCTAAAAGTGTTGGGATTACAGGTGTGAGCCACTGCACTTTGGCTCCATGTTCTCTTTCTTATAGGAACCATATTGTGAAAAGATACAAAGGTAATAGGGTAAGAAAAACAAATAGGCTCTTAATTACCCAGCCACTCAGGAAATGCACTATTTCTTTCCTTTTTTTTTTTTTTTTTTAAGAAAGAAAGAAAGAAAGAAAAGGAATAATAAAAAATAAGAGGAAGAAAGAGAAAGAGGAAGAGGGAGAGAGAACGGGGGTGTTGCTTTATTGCCCGAGCTATAATGCAGTCTAAAAATGGGTATGCCTATAATTGTGCTTAATAATGGAGACGTGAAAAAAATGAGAAAAGAAAATAACGAACAAGCAGCCAACCAATATTTCATTTAAACCTATAAATAGGTATGATGTGGTACTGATAAGAGTATATATTTTGTGTATTGAAAGTGGAGAGTTCTATAAATGTTAATTAAATTTACTTGTTCCAGATCAGAGTTCAAGTCCTGGATATCGTTGTTAATTTTCTGTCTCATTTATCTGTCTAATATTAATGTTGAAATCTCCCACTATTGTGTGGGAGTCTAAGTTTCTTTATAAGTCTTATATATCTGGGTATTCGTGTATTGGGTGCCTATATATTTAGGATCTTTAGCTCTTCTTGGTGCATTGATCCTTTTATCATTATGTAATATCCTTCTTCACTTCTTTTGATCTTTGTTGCTTTAAAGACTATTTAATCAGAGACAAAATTGCAACTCCTGCTTTTTGTTTATTTATTTTTGCTCTCCATTTGGTTGGTAAATCTTTCTCCATCCCTTTGTTTTGAGTCTTTGTGTATCCTTGCATGTGAGATGGGTCTAGATGCAGCATACCAATAGGTTTTGGCTTTTTATCGAATTTGCCTGTCTGTGTCTTTGGGTTAGGGGATTTAATCGATTTAAATTTAGAATTAATAATAATATATGTGAGTTTAATACTACCATTTAATGTTGGCTGGCTGTTTTGCCCATTAGTTGATGTAAATTCTTCATTATGTTGATGCTCTTTACTTTTTGGTATTTTTTAGAAAGGCTGATACTGTTTGTTCCTTTCTATGTGTTGTGGTTCTTTCAGAAGCTCTTGTAAAGCAGGCCTGGTGGTGATGAAATCTCTGAGTACTTGCTTGTTCACAAAAGATTTTATTTTTCCTTTGCTTATGAAGCTTAGTTTGGCTGGATGTGAAATTCTGGGTTGAAAGTTCTTTTCTTTAAGGATGTTGAATATTGGCCCCCACTCTCTTCTGGTTTGTAGGGTTTCTGCTGAGAGATCTGCTGTGAGTCTGATAGGCTTCCCTTTGTGGGTAACCTGACATTTCTCTCTGGCTGCCCTTAGTATTTTCTCCTTCATTTCAACCCTGGTAAATCTGACGATTATTTGCCTTGAGGTTGGTCTTCTTGAGGAATATATTTGTGGTGTTCTCTGTATTACCTGGAGTTGAATATTGTCCTGCCTTGCTAAATTGGGAAAATTTTCCTGAATAATATCCTGAAGCATATTTTCCAGCTTGGATTCATTCTCTTCGTCACATTCAGGTACACCTATCAAACGTAGATTAGGTCTTTTCACATAGTCCCATATTTCTTGGAGACTTGCTCATTCCTTTTTATCCTTTTTTCTCTAATCTTGTCTTCTCACTTCATTTCATTAAGTTGGTCTTCGACCTCTGATATTCTTTCTTCTGCTTGATCAATTTGGCTGTTAAAACTTGAGCAGGCCGGGCGCGGTGGCTCAAGCCTGTAATCCCAGCACTTTGGGAGGCTGAGGCGGGTGGATCACGAGGTCAAGAGATCGAGACCATCCTGGTCAACATGGTGAAACCCCGTCTCTACCAAAAATACAAAAAATTAGCTGGGCATGGTGGCGCGTGCCTGTAATCCCAGCTACTCAGGAGGCTGAGGCAGAAGAATTGCCTGAACCCGGGAGGCGGAGGTTGCAGTGAGCCGAGATCGCGCCATTGCACTCCAGCCTGGGTAACGAGCGAAACTCCGTCTCAAAAAAAAACAAAAACAAAAACAAAAACAAAAAAACTTGAGCATACTTCACGAAGTTCTTGTGTTTTGTTTTTCAGCTCCATCAATTCACTTATATTCCTCTCTAAATTGTGTATTCTTGTTAATATTTCGTCAAACCTTTTTTCAAAGTTCTTAGTTTCTCTGCTTTGGGTTAGAACAAGTTCTTTTAATTCACAGAAGTTTCTTATCATCCACCTTTTAAAGTCTGTTTCTGTTAATGGAACACACTCGTTCTCCATCAGGCCTTGTTCCGTTGCTGATGAGGAACTGTGATCCCCTGCAGAGGGAGAGGTGTTCTGATTTTGGATATTCTCAGCCTTTTTAGGGTGGTTTCTTCCCTTTGTTATGGATTTATCCATCTGTGGTCTTTATAATTACCGTCTTTGTAATTGGGTTTCTGAGTGGATGTCCAGCTTGTTGATTTGCAGTGCCAGAATCTGAGCAACCCCCTGCGCCGGCTATAACAGCAGCGCTAAGATTGATGGTGTTTTCTGATTCTTCACCAAGAACCACCGCTCTGAGGGGCGGCAAAACCACTTCGCCGGCCACAAGAGTTGTGCTGGCGACCCATGGGGCTCCTCTGCTGGGAATCTCCTAGTGCGTGAACAAGAATTCATCTGAAAGTGTGGTGTCCTCTCCTTCTCTGTGCTTTCACTGGGAGCTACAATCCCGAGCTGCTAGTGATCAGCCATCTTGGATCTCTCTCCATGGAAATGCACTATTTCAAGGTTGACCCAGGCAGCAAGAGAGGAAATATATTGGAGAATGGGACAGTGGTTTGGTTCTGAATCTAGAGCCAATAGAAAGTTCTGAAAGGGTCTGATGATCAGAACTGTCCATGGATATAATAAAGGTGTATTTAATTTTATTTAAGCCTGGAAATCTAAATTGTCACTCAAAACTCTCAGACATGAATAGGGTTAGTAAATCTGAATATCAGAAGAGGAGTTATTTGCATCCTGTCTTCCCCTGCAGCTCCAGAGGAGGGCAGAACGGTGTATTTCCAGGCAAGACCTCTCTTTAAAAACTCATAGCCAAAACTGGGAAGACAGTGAGTGGGTGGGCCTTCTGGCAGCTTTCTTACCTTCAAATCTTTTTTCTCTGGGAAATAGTTCTGCTTCAGTGTACTCGTTCTGATTTTTTTTGGGAACTAGATGTTACTGGGGGATGACTCAGGGCAGGCTAAGTCCTGATCGTCACTGTGGAAGCAAAGAGGCCAAAAGAGGTGAAAGGCATTGTCCTGACAACTTGGACCAGAAACCTACAGACAAAAGTGAAATGTTTTCCCACCCTAGGATTATCTGGATAACAATGACCTTTGATGTTACAAAGTAAATAAAATTGTGTTTGGCTTTTCCTTTTGGGGGCATGCCCTGGAGAAGATGACTGCCTTCAGAGCTGCTGTGAATAATTCAGATGTCATTATTTTAGATAATTACTTTGACCATCCTTTTCAATTTGAGAGTATGATGGTCTGTCTCCTGTGAGGTGAGGCAAGGCAACTATTAGTGAGAAAAAAGAGAAAAGGCAAAGATGAGCTATCATACTTTTCCTTGCGGGTTCCAGTCCAGGCTTTCCATGGAGGGG